>NW_026907924.1:0-69861 GCF_033807575.1 Cydia pomonella
ATCTTCCACTTCGTCGACAGATTCTGACTTACTTTTTTGAATGTGACTAGGTTCATTGTGCGCCCCTGCACTATGCAGTCCTCAGCCTCATGTAGCGCACCAGCTGTGTAGCCATCTTCCACTTCGTCGACAGATTCAGACTTACTTTTTTGAATGTGACGAGGTTCATTGTGCGCCCCTGCACTATGCAGTCCTCTGCCTCTTGGAGCGCACCAGCTGTGTTTCCATCCTCTCCTTCGTCGTCAGATTCCGACTCGCACTCGGTGCCCAGCATCCGGTTCTGACGCTGGAAGGGATTGCGGGCCCGTTCTAGCATCTTCTGGTACTTGGTGGTCCAGCATTTTTCCACTTCCGCCATTATACTTTGGCGTTCCTCTGTGAATGGAAAAAGAGCTTAAAAATTGCTACTTGCTAATGAAACAGTAGTTTGGGCTCGGTTTAAAGATTATTTTCACCACAATAGATCGTAAAAGCTCTCTTAATTATTCAAAAACGGATAAGAAAGTTGGATTCTATCCACATGTGTTGCAAAGTAATTTAATTTAAAATTTGCGGTTGTTTTCTTATGTTGGCTGGTAGAATTGACTTTTAAATGATAAATTTAAATGATAAATATTTAATGACGTTCACTTTGGATTGATTTCGTATGATGGTTTACAGTTACGAGTAGTATTTTCCTTGCGTTGGTGTGGTGGTAAAGCAAAGTTTGTTTAACAAACGTGCCTTGAAACCCTCACAACGCTCTAGATTCGATTTTGAAATGTTCCCCTTACTCGGGTATCAATATTAGCACGAGCGGTTAAACACAACCCCCTGGTAAAACAACTACTGTTCTCATACATTCAAGGTTCACATTTTGCATTATATGAAATAAATGATTGATTATCTTAATAACTTACGATCGGACAACGTGGCGTAGGGCAGCAGATATCGCATGTATATGGGGTCCAGCTTGCGCTCCGGGTGCTGCAACTTGGTCAGCTTCATCTCGTCGGCGACGCGGCCCCACCGCTTGCGTTGTATGACGTTGCTGAGACCGCCGTTGCGTTCCACGGCGTGGTATAGCCTGGGGAGGTTCACTTCGCTGCCGTCCAACTAAAACAGTAACAGGTTTTTAATCACACTTGCTCGAAATAGTATTTTATGCAACAGTTGTATAAGAAGGGTCAAAAAAGGCGAGTGGCGTGAGTTACAATGCGAGCCGGAGCCGAAGGCGTAGGCGAACATTGTAAAGGAATACGCCACGAGCATTTTTTGCACTATTTATACAACGTTGCATACAATGCTTTTCCTAGGAGTCAAAAACAAAAATAATACTAGAATAATACTAGAATCATATAGGTAAACAAACCAAAAGTATACAGCTAAGATACACGAGCATACCTTCATACGCGCCCGGAACCGAACCCAATGTAGCATACTTTTGGCACACAAGAGGTGGCCTTAAGAACTTTGTGATAAAACAACGCAACCTAAGTGTGTTTGGGGTTCTTAGAATTGTCTATTGTATTAGTTGCCTGTGGAAAAAAAAGTACAGTCAGCGATAAAAGCTTGTACCAAAAATGAAATTTTGCCAAAAGCTTATTTATTTTTATTTACCAACGACGCTCTGGGTCTCCAGGGCAAGGGGGCCCAGCGGCTGTACATCTTGGAGATGTACTGGTATATGACCGTGTCGCTCATGTCTGAAGTCGTCCGGGGGAACTATTCCTAGGAGATACTTGGGTCATGTCGCCTGCGGGTAGAGGGTGTACTCTTTTATACTACGTCGGTGGCAAACAAGCATACGGCCCGCCTGATGGGAAGCAGTCTCCGCAGCCTATGTACGCCTGCAACTCCAGAGGAGTTGCCTTCGAGTTGGATCATGTCGCCTGCGGGTAGAGGGTGTACTCACGAGGGGAGACCGCGCGAACACGACGCTCTGGGTCCGCAGGTGCGCCTTGATGGCAGCCAGCTCCCTGGACACGGGGCCCCAGCGGCTGAACATCTTGGAGATGTACTGGTATATGACCGCGAAGCGGATCGTGTCGCTCATCGTGCATGTTGGTTTGAAGTTTTCAGGGGGAACTATTTTGCAGAGGCCGTATTTTGAGGCCTCGGGGGCGATTTTGTCGTAGTATTTTATCGGATCCTGTAAATAATAAGTTAATAATCATATACACATAATTTCATGATAATAAACATTGTTAAGTGGAGATAAAAACTTAGTTTATTTTGCAAGACGCAATAGAAAAAGTATGACGATCCTCTACAAGTGTTTCTCTGCCCCTAATATTTATTTTAACCGATCTAACATGATTTATTCGAAGAGGGGAAACGAATAATGCTACCATAGCTATCGCGTGGAAACCGGACGGAAGCCGAGGCTCGGGGCGTCCTGTACACTCTTGGCAACGGTCCGTCCTAAGAGAGTTACGAGCGGTCGGGTTGAGCTGGAGCGAGGCCAGAAGACGAGCTGAAGATAGGAAGGCGTGGCGCGAGCTTGTGAAGGCCCTTTACACCTCTGGGGTGCTTTAGGACAACAACAACATGATTATAATGTAAGACTAGGGTAAAAGTTGCGTTACTTAAACTCAATTTTAACTAAGCTTGTGAAAATGTAATATAAAGTTAAGAAACGAATATAAACAGATTAGAGATGCAACGAATATCCAATTACTATTCGGTATCCGGGCAATTTTTTACAATACGGCCGGTTTCCGGATAGTGCGTAGTATCCGGCCGGATTCCGGATAGTGCTTAGTATCCGGCCGGATTCCGGATAGTAATTTAGCACGATATTTATGAATACAATATGCACTAAACACTACTAAATCTTATAAATAACGAAACAAAGTTAATAAATCTGCACTCGCTATGAAAATATTAAATCAATAAAATAAAATAAAATAAAAATCATTTATTTCAGACCTTGGTCCATACAGTGTTAGTACGACTTACTCTAAAAATTATATTAAATTATTATTGAAATAAATTAAACTTACAATATTTTAGGGTTTAAACTTACAATATTTTAGGGTTTAAACTGGAGCCAGTCACATATACTAGTAATAACTACATACACTCATGTGAGCCATGTGTATGTAGCTACCAGTGAGTGTACCCTGGTCCAGTGCACAAGAAGCTGACTGTCAAGCCTGTCAGCTATAATTGCCAGGAGACTGTTGCGGCTGCCCCGCAGGCGCCGCAGCGCGCAAAACACTTACGAAGAAAATTGTAATTTGCGCTATTCAATTCTCGCAGTATGTGAATTTAGTTTACTTATTTATAAACGGCTGCCTATAACTATAAATAAGTTGCAACCTGCATCGAACTTTGAGCAAGCGCGCTATCTAATTTAATTAATTTTTGACCAAACTTTTAGCCGGATATCCGGCTTCCGGATACCGAATATTCGGCGGATCCAGCGGCCGCATATCCGGTATCCGTTGCATTTCTAAAACAGATTTAAATTCTCAGCCTTAGGAAAATACGTAGATCCCGCTAAGACCGTCTCTGCCTTCCCCAAATACGCCTCTTTTCTCCCAGTCCCTTCAGTGACCAAGCTCCTCAGCTCATTAAGAAGTTCTGTTCAGCAGTGGATACAATAAACACTAATACATTACCTCAAACTCCTCAGCCGTAGGATAGTACGCGGTTGCTTCAAGCACCGCCCCTGCTTTTTCCTCTAAAGAAGCCTCTTCTCTCCCAGTCCCCTCCGTGGCCAAGCTCCCCAGTTCATTGAGAAGTTCTGTTCAGCAGTGGATACAATAAAATATACATTACCTGAAACTCCTCAGCCGTAGGATAGTACGTGGGTGCCTCTAAGACCGTCCCCGCCTTTTCGTCCAAATAAGCCTCCTCCCGCCCAGTCCCCTCCGTGGCCAAGCACCCCAGCTCATTGAGAAGTTCTGTCAGCAGTGGATACAATAAACACTAATATATTACCTCAAACTCCTCAACCGTAGGATAGTACGTGGGTGCCTCTAAGACCGTCCCCGCCTTTTCGTCCAAATAAGCCTCCTCCCGCCCAGTCCCCTCCGTGGCCAAGCTCCCAAGCTCGTTCTGAAGTTCTGTCGGTAAGGAGTTGAAAATCTTGTTTAACAGCGCTGGACTATTCGTCAGATTATCTATCAAATTCTTCCGCTTCTTATATATATCGTCCTCAGGTACCAAGCTGACACTAAGTACGTTCCCAACTTCTTTTTGTTTGGTATTAATTTTGGCTAGTTGAGAGCTTGTAGGGCATATGTCCATGTATTGTATGCTTTCGGGGCTCTGCGCGGGGGGGCCGGGGGTGGGCTGGTTGCGGCGGCGGAGGCCCGAGGGAGGCCGAGAGCCTTCTAGTTCGTCGAACTCGTACACGTCCGGGTTTGGCGGCGGAGGGTCGCGGGAGCTGGAAAAATAGGTTCTATAAGTATATACCTGTATCATATGAAGGGGATAAATAAACCCGGGATTTACCGTAATCCCCAGAATATGCTTATTAATTTACTTATTTAACCTTTATTGCACAAAAGAAAACCTTACAGTACAAAAGGCATTCTGTACTCTACCAGTCAACCGTAAGGCCAAGCAGAGATCTTATCATACTTACTTCCTGAGAAGTCTCGTGTTGGTGGCCACCTCTTCCTGGGCAGGGGGCGCAGGGGCTGCCTTCGCCGCACGCTTCGGTAACGTTTTCTTCTCTTTGACCGGAGCAACTTTCGGTTTCCTGTATTTAAAAAAAAATACAAGCGTAACCTTTAACATACACAATAATCTTTAACCCTTTGAATGCCACATCTATCGAACGCGGCGTGTCATCGTGAGCCATATGGGAACGCACGAAGTCTGATTATCCTCGGTCAAAAGGTTAACAAAAAAAAACTGACTAAAACGGGACTTAATTTTTTTTTTATACTACGTCGGTGGCAAACAAGCATACGGCCTGCCTGATAGTAAGCAGTCTCCGTAGCCTATGTACGCCTGCAACTCCAGAGGAGTTACATGCGCGTTGCCGACCCTAACCCCACCCCCCTCGTTGAGCTCTGGCAACCTTACTCACCGGCAGGAACACAAGTAACACAACACTATGAGTAGGGTCTAGTGTTATTTGGCTGCGGTTTTCTGTAAGTTGGAGGTACTTCCCCAGTTGGGCTCTGCTCTAGATCTGGAATGACATCCGCTGTGCTGTGCCCTACCACACAAGGCGAGATGACATTCACATTGCCCATACCTCTCTTTTGGACAAAATATTAATAGCGTAAAGTTAAGTTTTTAATATACCTCCGACGTTTCGAGGACAAGTCTGTGGTTGCCGAGCATTTACTAGTCAAACAAATCACTGGATTGAGCTGCATAACCCTAAAATCATTTCTACGGATCGTAGTGAAGCCATTGAAATTAAAAAAACAAATCAATTTCAATCGGAAAGATGGTTTTAGGATCTCATTCAATTGTAATCCAGTCATTAGTAAATGTATCAGCGAAAACAAATATCGTGAGTGTTGTGTGTCGAGTGATTAACATCCCTAGTGCGCAAAACGGGTGCGGGTAGCACGAAAAACTCGCGCGGCTAAAACATTGGTGTCAACTTTAGCTAGTATTCTCCGAGGCCACGGGGACAATGCCGTCCTCGAAACGTCAGAGGTAAATACTGCCTCAATCGAGCAATGGAGCTGCAGAAGACATACACGAAGCTTCATGATACATCTTCTTTCACTACATTAATAATAATAATCCAGCCTATATACTTTCCATTGCTGGGCACAGGCCTCCTCTCATACGCGAGAGGGCTCAGGCTATAGTCCCCACGCTAGACTATGCGGATTGGGGACTTCACATACACCTTTGAATTTCTTCGCAGATGTATGCAGGTTTCCTCACGATGTTTTCCTTCACCGAAAAGCTAGTGGTAAATATCAAATGACATTTCGTACATAAGTTCCGAAAAACTCATTGGTACGAGCCAGGATTTGAACCCGCGACCTCTGGATTGAAAGTCGGCCGTCATATCCACTCGGACATCACCGCTTATTATAGGACATTATTACACAAATTGACTAAGTCCCACAGTAAGCACATTAAGGCTTGTGTTGAGGGTACTTAGACAACGATATATATCAATATTTATAAATACTTAAATACATAGAAAACACCCATGACTCAGGAACAAATATCCATGCTCATTACACGAACAAATGCCCTTACCAGGATTTGAACCCGGAACCATCAGCTTCGTAGGCAGGGTCACTACCCACTAGGCCAAACCGGTCGTCAACGTTGACGCACGCGGCCACAGCGCCCACAGCCCATATTAACTTTCGTCCATTCCGAGAAAGTTCACGATGACCACCGCACACTATAGCCGTGGCGTTCAAAGTAAATATTACTTTTTATGAGGAAATACCAGATTTAATAATTTTAGTTATATATCTCCTTCGCACTGACGAGGCTCCTAAAATGAGAGCGATAAGGACAACTGCAGCTTATGCGAAAAATCCAGCGTAAAAATCTTTGAAATCGAGGTTTCGTTCTCGCCATTTCCCCCCTCCAAAACTTAAGCAAATTGTAACCATATTTTCTCACCTCACGTTCTAAACCCACATTTTCTATTTCCTCCTGTGGCACACAGTATGCTAAAAACTCTTTCTTTAGGCGCACTTGTTATTTGTATAATGAATCTCTTAACGATATAGATATTTTTGTTCATAGTTTGTCCGTGTTCAAGAACAAAGTTCGGCAAATTTTGTTTTCTAGAAATTGATCAATTTGGTTCCAGTCATATTTTTCATACTTTTGTATGTTTTCTTAACTTACTTGCATGTAGCACACAACTAAACCGGTAATTTATAATTGCGTAATTTACATTTCCATGTAATAGTTTTCTTAGTAATGTAGGAAACTTTAGGCCTATTTTTAGTTCATTTACTTTAGACATATTTGTAAAAGGCTGTTTGTTTTCTAAATAAATTAAAATTAGGGAATGCAATAACCGGGCGTTTTTCATTACCGGTAATTTACCGATGCAAGGTCCCACTAACCGGTTAACCGGTAAATTACCGGTTATACGTTTATGAAATAAAAAACATTGATTTTGCATTATTTTCGTCAGTAACCTTTAAAAGTAATCAACAGCACGTTATAGAAACATCGAGAAAACAAAATAATGAAAATAAACCATAAACATTAAACAAGATATATTTACTAATCATATTAAATAAAAAATCAAACATGTATCATTTCAAAGCGAAATGAACTTGTACATTAAATAAGCAACATCAAACTTTTTTAATTCTTTAAAAATCGCAGTAATCAAAGGGTAACAAAAATTATAACTAAAGAGTGACAGTCGTCATTTAAATGTCATACAAGTTTGCATTTACACATCTATCAATATAATATTGTTATTAAAGTAACTGAAACCGTAATCAACATTCATTAAAATCTAGTAAATATAAGAAAAAAAAATTTAACAGCAAGAATTTACTTTAAAATTGCACTTTAAGAGGCCGTTATCGATTTTAGTCGCAAAAATGTCAAATTGATAGATTAAGCGCATGAAATTGTACACCTTTTGTTAACTATTAAAAATGACAAGTATTGGTTTCTTTTAGCACGTCTTGTTATCTTTCATTATAATAAATATATTTTTTTAAACAGACTCACGTAATTAGTAATGTTTTTTTTTTCTGATGAACGTTTAGGTAAACGCGCGAAAAGCAGTGATTTTGTCGATCTTATTTGTAAATTTCGTTAAGTTTGGACTGCTAAAAATGGTAATTTTGTATTACACATATCCTGTACTTCAACTTTAATAAACTACATTTTTGTTACTATAAATTTGAAGTAGTGTAAATGAAAGTTAGACGAAATCAATTTTCTCCAGAAATAACTTCAAAACAAGTGACAATTTCTCTGAAAATTGACTTAATTTCAACGTAATTTTGATACTTAAACAATCTACAACATTTGCTGAAACTGTTCTTATACATCATTTTGTATAATTTACTACCATAATTTATATGAATTTTTAAAAACTATCCCTTCTCGTTACCTATTACCGGGGACGCACGGACGGTGTACAATTCCAACGACTAAATCTATCAATTTAAAATGTTTGCTCTAAAATCGTTACCGGGCTCTTAAGATAGGAGTTGGAATCAGGAACATGTCATCATCAGATCATTCTGTTAATTATACATATATAAAATAATTGCGTTTGTTTAATATCTAGGCGATTAATTAGAATGTTGCTTAGACATTCGTGAACGATATCTTGAACACAAGTAACCAGCGGTAGAAAATGTTCTTTCGCATTCTACACTTGTCGGACACTACAGACTAAAACAAAGGACACTGAACATAGTAAGGCGGGTCGGGTAGGGGTGGCGAGAAGGGAAAGGGCGAGGGATTAGCGACCACTCAAAAACATTGCTTCCTAAATAGTTCCTACTCCGACGAAATCATAAGATGCAGAAAAGTAAGTATTTTAAGTGTCTCTTCGTAATCGTAAACCGTAGTAATTGTTTTTTTTTGTAAGTACGAAGACATAGATGGGCTAATTCAACAGGTTTTTACATTTTTATTTGCCTATACAACGTTCGGTAAATTCCCGGTTACGGCTGGATATTACCGGTATTTTACCGACTGTAATATTGGTCAAATTACCGGGTAACCGGTTAACCGGTTAACCGGTTAGCATTCCCTAGTAGTCAGTGCCCTCAAGTTTTTTGTCACAAGGTCAATTAAGTATCTTAAAGATTTATGAGATTCTCTGGTTAAGGGTTCTATTTTAAAGAGAGCCTTCAGGTGGTTATTAATAAGAATTTTCTTATTATTATACCTCTGACATAACAAATCCCATGCAACCTTGTAATTTTGTGACGAAAATTCAATGGACTTGATTACAAGTGCCGCGCTCCCTTCTAAGGACGATCGTAAATAATGGAATTTGTTTATGTCAGGGATAGTTTCATTATTATTTATTAATGACTCGAACGTATCGCGGAATTCCAGCCATAAAAAATAATTACCATCAAATATCGGTAATTTGATAACTGGTAACTTTACGTTTACATTATCCTGACGCGAGCAACTACTGTGCGAACTTTGCTTATCCTCATTATTTATGGGTCGTAATTTTAATAATGTTTGAGCACAGGCAATACCACTGTAAAACCGGCTTTCAGTTTTCTCTCTTTCTTGAATTTGTTCATCCACGTTAGGATGAAATAGTTCTATTTGACTTTGACAATTTTCAAAATCACAGAATAATGCTTCAATTTTTACGCTTCGCAAATTCAATTCATTAAATTGCGCTTCGGAAATTTGGTCAGTTTTTATCCCTTTCAACTCTTCAATAAATTGTTCAAAATGTGTCAATCTACCTCTAATTGAACCGCGTTGTTTAATTAAATCTTTAAGCTTTAATTCATTTTCAATATCTACACCGCCTTGAGGGGTTCCGGTTGGAGACATTATGTAAATTTATATTAATTTATTTCTTACGCGAGACACTGAAGTTGAAATGGATAAATAATGACCCAACAAAAACGGTAATAAACGAGATCTAGTGAAGGGCAATCAATAAACAAGACAAGAAAACTGTGCATCAAACCAGGCAGGAGTTCCAGGTGCGCGGGGACGCCGCGCGAAAGTAGGTCAAGTCTCGCTCGAACAGCTGACGCGAAGTAGGTCGGCACTGCAGAGAGTTGCTAGGCACAGCCGACGCGAGCGCAGTCAGTCCGAAGGATTTATCCTGGAAATGTCGGCCCGAATCGAAATGAGCTATAATGCAAATATATAAGGTATCTAATTGTTTGGACCTTTGAGGAATAAACACTATGTTTAATAATGTGAGAAAATAATTATAAAATTGTAACAAATTAATTTTACTAATTTAGAGTTACTTAAAGGAATTGCCTTTATGAAATAGCTAAGCGAAATAATGATTAAGGAATGCTTTGTATAAAGAAAGCGTGAACAAAGGCGTGTTCGGTGCACAAGCACTTATTATTTTTACGTAAACAACTTAAGATAAATTTTATTTTTAAGCAGTGCAAACTCAAGATGCGATGCAATTAGCACTTTATGACTTATAGATTAAGGTTGATTAGCTCCAGCAGGCCAACGGATAAATTGCTTTTAGGCTTAAAATGTTTTACTTTTCCGAGTAATTTTTAATGTTGTATTATGTAAAGGCGCGTAGCAACATAGGCGAAGAATGCACAAAAGATAAGAAAGATGATTACCGGAATTTTAAGAAATTAATAAATGACGATTTTATTTTCTTTTAGAATAAAGTACACTAAGCACAAAAATCAAAACTAGGTAAGGTAAAGAGGTAAAGTATAAGAATTGGGCACTCCCCTGGAAGTAGATCGCCGTGGAAACACGCGTGGCATGCAGTCCAAAGGTTACGCGCTGCAGTTTCTTTGTTCGCGCTTCTCGAACGTTCTGCCTTCCTTGTTGCTAAGTCGCGTACGCGCAGGTCTGTTGAGGTAACTCGTCCTGTCACGGTCGCCAAAAACTTGCAGGCGATTATGGTGCAAGTAAAAGATCTTGATGTATACTTAATATGGATTTAATATCCGAAACTGATACAAAATTGGTATTCGCGAGTAATAGGTATGTAAGACGCGTGCGGCGTTGTGGCGGCCGCTGGAGCTAATGGAGTGTGGTGGGGTCCGTACCCCGCGCGCCCGCGCCCCGCGCGGTCACTTGTTGTCGTAGACACCTATACCCCTCCTCCGTAGTGGGTAAAGGTCCTACTATATCCACGTTAATGTGTTCGAACCTATCGACGGGTGGATACTCATTAAACTCTGACAAGGTGTGCCTTGTTACATGTGCATGTGCATTTCGCCCAAATTCCTATATCACGATTCATACCTGGCCAGAAGAACCTACTAGTGATCATTTTCCTTGTAGTCCTTATTCCTGGATGGCTAAGGTTGTGTACTGACTCGAATGCTACTTTCCTAAAGTCAGTAGGCAAATAAGGTCTAATATTGCTAGTTGAAGTTTCGCAATAGATTGCCTTATCGCGAGTGGGCAAAAATACCTTTCTGAAATGTGAGCTGTTGTTTTCGCCGAGCGCTTCGTTGGAAATGAAGTTGTCACGTTGCTGTGCGTCAGCAACTGCACCGTAGTCGAGAATCGTGGGACAGGAAACCGTTTCTATTCGCGATAAACAATCTGCCGGAATATTATTCTTACCCTCTACATATCGAATATCTGTTGTAAATTCGCTAATAAATAACAACTGCCTTGCCCTACGAGGCGTTTCCTTGTTGTTATCTCCGTTTTTGAATGCATAAATGAGAGGTTTGTGATCTGTAAAAATGATTAAAGGTTGCCCTTCAAACATTTTTCTAAAATAACGAACTCCGAGAAAAAATCCTAACAGCTCTCTGTCGTAAGTACTGTACTTCTGCTGTGCGTCCGTCAGTTTTTTAGAGAAATATCCTAAAGGTTTCCATGAGTCTCCTACCTGTATCTGTAGAACTGCACCAACTGCTCGGTCTGATGCATCTGACATCAGCGCCATGGGAGCATCAACGTGAGGGTGAGACAATGTAGCCGCGTTTTTTAAGCTTTGCTTACATTTCTCAAACGCCTCAGTCGACTCTGCTGTCCATGCGATCTTGGTTTTGTCCCGCTTCTTGCTGTTATGCAGATACTTGTTGAGCTCTGCTTGGTATGATGCTGCGTTTGGTAAGTGAGCCCGATAAAAGTTAACCATACCTAGAAAACGGCGTAAGTCCTGTACCGTCTCGGGTTTCGGGTAGTCTGTGATTGCTTGCACTTTCTCTGGCAATGGCCGTATGCCCTCTGTAGACACCTCGAAACCTAGAAAATCCAGTTTCGACTTACCAAAACAGCATTTTGACACGTTGATGGTGATTCCAAACTGGTTCAACCTCTCGAACACAGCTTTAAGGTGTCCCTCATGTTCTTGCTCCGAGTCGCTAGCTATGAGAATATCGTCAATGTACACAAAAATAAAATCAAAATTTGGGAAAACTGTGGTGTCCATGAATCTCTGAAATGTCTGCGCTGCATTTTTCAAACCAAATGACATTTTTGGGAACTCCCACAAACCGAAAGGCGTAATTATGGCTGTCTTCTCTATGTCTTCATCCGCCACCGGAATGAAGTGGTATGCCCTGTTGATATCTATTGTCGAAAAAATCTTTTTTCCTGTCAAAATGTACGTAAAATCTTGTATGCGCGGGATTGGATATCTGTCGGACTTTGTGGCCTGATTTAACCGTCTATAATCTCCACATGGGCGAAGTTCGCCGTTCTTTTTTGGAACGACATGCAACGGACTTGCCCAAGGACTTTTTGAAGTCCTGCAGATACCCAACTCCTGCATAATTCTAAATTCTTCCTTTACCTTTTTGTAGCGATCCGGAGGCAGTGGTCTCGCTCTAGCGAAAATTGGAGGTCCTCTGGTCTCGATATGATGTTTGATGCTATGGCTAGGTGGTTCTCTGAAATTTACGGGTTTGGTAATGTCCGGGTAATTACGTAGCAAGTCATGGAAAGGGTGGTTTCTATCTAAAACTCTAATTGACGGATTACTACAATGCTCAATGGATCCGATTACACTTAAGTAGGTTAAACTGTCTAATAACCTCTTGGATCTCAAATCTACAATAAGACCATAATTAATTAAAAAATCTGCACCCAATATAGGTTGTCGGACATTAGCAATGATAAATGACCATTTATATGCTCTTCGCAAACCTAAATTTAAATCTAGAGTCTTTATACCATACGTTTTAATTTCTGAACCATTAGCGGCATATAATCTACACACACTTTCACCAATAAAGTACTTGTTTTTGACCGGTAGGTATTACACTGACCTCGGCACCCGTGTCGATTAGAAAACGAAAACCACTGTTAGAGTCTGTCACTGACAAGCGGTGCGACGGTGGAGTTGTACAAGTTTCCGCTACCTCTTGTACTCCTTTTAGTTTCCCGACGGCTCTGTTCTCCAAGCGCAAGGTGGTACGCATCGTTGCGCCTTCTCTCTATACCTGTAGTGGTAAGAACATAGCCAGTCAGGGCTTTCAGGCGATCTTCTGGTGGTGCTCCTTCCGCGCGATGCTGAACGGCGACGCATGTTCCCTCGTGATGCGGATCTTCCTCGCGTTTGACAACGGCACCGATCCGACCGCTTTGATTGCCCCTCCAGACTGCACATCCTAGCGTCGAGTTTCTCCAAAGCAGCTAACACCGCTGTCATGTCCGGGATGGGCGTTGCTCCTCCTCGCGAGGACGATGTTTTTACCTCGGCCACGTGGGAAGTCGGCCTCACCGCCTCTAGCACCTTGTCTGCGATGGCGGCCAGACTGTCCAAATTCTGCGTGTCGGCGACTGCAACTGCTGCTCTAGCCGCTTGAGGTAGGTGATTCTGCCACAGAATACACAGCGTCTGGTCAGGGACGTTGCCTCTCGCTAGATCCCTCATCTTCCTCAACAGGTGTGATGGTTTTTGGTCGCCCAGCTCCATATCGCTGAGGAGCTTCTGCAGCTGAGCTTTTGCACAGTCCTCATAAATCTCCAAGAGCTTTTCCTTAAGGGCAACGTACTTCCCTGTTGCTGGCGGCTGAAGCAGAAGGTCTGTGATCTGCCCTATCGCACTCTTCGTCAGCTTCCCCAGCACTAGGTCATACCTCGCCTGGTCCTTGAGGTGCTGTGGATTTAGGATGGCCTCCACCTGCAGGAACCAATGCCTGGGCTGGTCCGCCCAGAACTCTGGCAACCTTGATGCCACCGTGACAGCTGCCAGGTCCAACTGCCTGTTGGTCCGTTCCTCTCTCGCTGCAGACGACGCGTCCGCCGGCGGGGGGGCGCTGGCCGCGCTCCCTGACGCCGGGCGCCTCGCCTTCACCGTCTGACATATTAGAATGTCTTTGTGTACTTGCCCCGGTTCACTCCCGCAAAATGAGTTGCCCCCGATAAACAGAAAACAACTTTCCGCACTAAATCGTTTATAGTCACTATCGCGTTTTTGTCGGGGTCACCACTTGTAGGTTTCTATCTACTGTCTATTTATCTGACTCCAAGGGTTTAACTAATTGGTGAGAAGGGAAAGTCACTTAGCACGGAAAATATAAAAGTTTATTACTTCACTGTTACACTACAAAGATCAAGGTTAAAACTTAATTGCTTCTACGAACACTATACCTATGTATAGTTGGGAGAGAACCGGGCTAGTCGAAAGGCGGGGGACAACTGCCGGGGCCCGCGCCTCGCGGCTTGCACGTGGAATGCCAAGTCAGCATTCCTGCAACTGTGTACACATGTGTCCCTACAAGGTTTTGTGTAAATTGTTTTAAATATAACGATGTTTTCGGAAAAAATCACGCTGGCTAGGAGCTTTAATCGAAAACGCTGCCTAATCCGTTTGAGCTATAACAACACAATGTATGGTGGGGTTGTTTCTCATTCATAGGTCTACAAAAAAGTCCGCGATGTTAAATGTCTATCTTTTAAGGATAACTTACTATATCCATTCTTAACTTCTAGAAAAAGATCACGTAATATGTGGCATTTGCAAAGCTACCTATTTACATGGATACATTATTAACAATTATCAAAATAAATACGTTAGTTATATTAAGCATTTCATACAGATTACAATGGTCCCTTACACCATACAATTTAAATGAATATTTCAGGAGTAATCGTAAATCAATGTTTCATTTCGAGCCATATAATTGTACGAAATGTTAAAGACGCTATCCGCAGTTAGTTCAAATTTTTACCACCTTACGAGCTGGGATCGCTTTACTTACCCCCACCATGCACTTCGCACGGTCCCAATATACAATACATTCATAATTTAAATAAATAAATATACCAATAATAAAAGAAATTAATATTAGATACCTACATATCTAAATATATGTGCATACATAAATTATATAAGTATATGCACAATATATACCTACACAGCGGCACATTAAGGAAGAGACAAGTAATGATTTTTAGTAGGGTTTCAAAGGTTTGTAGAGTTTATTGCACAAATTTAAATTGACTTAGGTGACAACCTGTCTGGCCTATTGGGTAGTGACCCTACCTATGAAGCCGATGGTCCCGGGTTCAAATCCTGGTAAGGGCATTTATTCGTGTGATGAGCATGGATATTCGTTCCGAAGTCATGGATGTCTTCTATGTATTTAAGTATTTATACATATGTATATCGTTGCTAAGTACCCACAACACAAGCCTTATTGAGCTTTCCGTGGGACTTAGTCAATTTGTGTAATACTGTCCCATAATAAGTAGTTTATTTATTTATTTATTGCGATGGATAGATAACATCCACCATAATCTTCTACGTCATTTCTTTTTAATTACTGTATTATTGTGCAGATTAAAAACGGTTGGTACGTGGCGTATAAATAAATTGCTGCAGCGGCTAATGCTTCCACGTCCATCTTGTAAAACGAATAGATCGCAACTGAATGTCGCCATCGTGTAGTGGCGTGTCAGCCATCGCATGGCCATCTCACTGGGTCAGCGCTGGGCCATCGTGAAGAGGAGCCATAACACGCAACAGATACAAGTGCGAAAAATAGGAAATTGCAACAAGTGGGGATAAATTAAAACATGACCGATGGGAGTGTTTTAAATCGACACGAGTTGCGAATTATCTATTCGCACATATATCGTACGTTTTACAGTACATAAATTTTCGACATAGTTACGTAATGTGCTAATTATAGCACTAGTGCGATAAAGTAGCGCCATATGTACTGTAAACTATATTAGAATGCATTAAGGTTCTTTTTATACTGTAAACGTTGTTGTCTATGGACTACTGGTTGTCAAAGGGTTAAGGAATTTGTAATTGAATAAAAAAAAAAACAGTTTAAACACGTATTCTTTTATTAAATTAAAACTTTAACAGATACATACTCTTAGATTCAATATTTCTAATAAGTATACAGTCACCACATCAAAAAAATACTTTCACTTTCCTACAACTTTGCCCGGATCATTCAGTATGGGCAAAGTTGTAAATTAAAGTATCTAATGACAGTTTATGTGGATACGAAACTAAACACTTGCATTTAATCAATGTACAATTAACGTAATTTTAACATGGAAAGTAAGAAATGTACAATATATGTTTATAGATCGTGTCATTCATGAAGACGCGTGCCTTGATTCGTATTGTCATATTATTAAAGGTCAGATTTGACAAATCTGCGCGTCATCGTGAACGACACGAACTACATCATTGTCAATTTGAATTTCCTTAAACGCACCTTTTGATTACATTGATATTAAAGCAATACGATACGTTATTTTGTCTAATAGGCAGAAACTAATACAAAAGTATGTTACAAAAAAAGTATGTTAGTTTTTGAGAATGAAAGCAAACAGAGCAAAATACAAGAATTATAAGAGACATTTTTGTCCAGTACAAAAATAACCGCTTAAGATAAATGCCTGAATAAAAATAATAACATTATTATCTATTTGACATGTTTACTCCAAGGAGGAGTCCTATCACCACTACTATGGAACCTGGTGGTGAATGACCTGATCACCACACTAAACAACAATCACTATTACACAATCGGCTATGCTGACGATATAGTGATACTGACGAGCGGCAATCATTCAGGTACGGTATGCGATGTTACCCGCTCTGCACTAGCCATCGTGGAGCGCTGGTGTATTAACAACGAACTCTCAGTCAATCCCAACAAAACTGAGCTGGTTATGTTCACCAACAAACGCAACTTGGGAAACTTCTGCCTTCCCAAACTGTTCAACACTGAACTCCAACTATCTGCAGAGGTAAAGTATTTAGGGGTAATACTTGACAGCAAATTGAATTGGAGTAATCACTTAAACGGCAAAATTGACAAAGCCACAGTCGTATTCTGGCAATGTCGTAGAATGGTGGGTAGAACCTGGGGGCTAACCCCCAAGATCACTCTATGGCTTTACCAGGCAGTCATACGACCAATAATAAGCTACGGTGCAATAGTTTGGTGGCCACGCACCAAACTATCCACAGTTGAAGCTAAACTACAACGACTCCAGAGGTTGGCCTGTTTGGCGACTACGGGCTGCATGAGGACAACACCAACCGCGGCCCTGGAAGCTTTACTGGGCCTGCCGCCGCTGCACCTCTTTATACAACAGGAAGCGCTAGCTTCGGCGGTACGTCTCAAAAAATCGAATCTCTGGAGACCACCCAGGGTACCACACACCGAGATCCTCTACGAGGCGATAGGTAAGGAACCGCTAATAGAAGCGGTGACTGACAGGATACCCAGGCAATACATCTTCGACAAGAAATACAAGATACAGTTACACGAAGAACCTCGTGAAGGACTTAACCCGAGAGAGCTGAGAATCTTCACGGATGGATCAAAGACAAGGTCAGGCACTGGCGCGGGAGTATTCTCAGAGGACCTAAACATACATATCTCAACACCACTAGGCGCCCACAACACAGTCTTCCAGGCGGAATGTATGGGCATCATAATGGCAGCACACGCAATCGTCTCAAGGAAAGTAGAGGACTACCCCATCCGCATACTCTCTGACAGTCGGTCAGTACTGCAAGCTCTGCAAAGTTATACTTTGACCTCAGGGCTAATCTACGAATGCCACAAGGCTCTGTCAGAGGTAAGCACCACCACCAGCGTAACTCTGCAGTGGATTAAGGGACACAGCAACTCGCGAGGGAACGATGCAGCCGACATATTGGCGAGAGGTGGCTCGGAACTGAGGGTGGCAGGACCGGAGCCAATCATACCTCTGCCTTATGCCTGGCTCCGGAACATGCTGAGACGCAACACCAAGGTAAAACACCAACAGTACTGGTCTAACCTAGGCACGTGCAGGCAGGCGAAGGAGGCCCTCCCGACAATCGACCCCGGTTTGCGGTTTGGTTTCAGCTCCGGCTTTTGACTGGGGCCATAACCGGCCACGCCCCACTAAACAAACACCTATTAACCCTACGTGTTACAGATAGCCCCCTCTGCAGAGCGTGCATGGAGGAGGAGGAGACAGCCGCCCACGTCATTCTTGAATGCCCAGGGGTGGCAGAATACCGGGCACAATACCTCGGTTCCCCGGGGTCTCTCCCAGAAGTCGTCGGCAACATCAAGGGTCTGCTAGGCTTCCTGGTAGAGTTGGGTTGGCAGGAGTAGTGCCGTCAACCCACCATCACGCAAAATAGGCGCGAATTGCGACGTCGAGTTGCGGAAACCCAGCCCGCGAATACGAATACGAATACGAATACGACATGTTTACTGTATAGATACTAGGAATTACATTAAAGGCCTACCTCAAACTAGACTAAATTGTCTCATTATGATCTAAATAACACACCACTCAGTGCATCTTGCTCGTACTTACAGTCAGACCAAGACAAGTCTGCAACGATTGATAGCACACGCAGTGAAGTGTTATTTAGACGTCATATATTAATAGAAGTTTGATGTTTCAAATTACAGTTGCACTGCGTGTGGTATCAAAATCGTTGCAGGCTTGTCTTGGTCTGACTCTAGACTGCTTTTCCACTGAGACAGAGATTAGAGATGTGCGGGAATGAACCAATGGCATTGGTTCTCCTTCCCTACGCTGGAAATAAATTAAAAGTGGAAAAATTCACTGTCTTGGGTGGGACCTGAACCCACGACCACTGGATCGCTAGCCCAGTGCCCTGCCATCTGAGCTACCAAGACCGTACCCAATACAGCGAATATTTCCACCATATATGAGCCGTGGGGAGGCCCTAGCGACATCTACCGTAAAAGTTTTACACTTCTTAAACGGCTACCGGAGTTCCTAGTCATATTGGACATTCACCAGTATTTGTTTCTAAGCTTAATAGCTAGCTAAGCTTAATTAAGTCCCGTTTTACTAAATAACAATCAGTGTTTACAACCAATGCTATTGGTAGATTCCCACAAATCTCCTATCTCAGTGGACAGGCTGTTTTATACTGGGGCGAACAAGAATCAATTCATATAGTTTGAATAGGTTTCCTAGGATGCGTCAGATATACTAGACGTCTTGCGTCGGGCGAGTTAGTAATTATATCTATATAATACACTTACAGTATTTTGTTTGGTCTTGCCCTCATTATAGCCATTTTCGAGAACGTAAACTTGATAAAATAAATGGGTTTTATAATGTGACTGCGGCCGGCAAAACGTCCCACTTTGTCGCTTGCCATAAGGACGAGATTTGCTTGTTATACGAATAACCTGACAAGGTGTCCTTATGGCAAGCGACAAAGTGGGACGTTTTGCTGGTCGCGGTCACATATTAAAAAGTGTCGAGGACCACGGAACGGAATGAACGCTCGACGCTGTCCAGATAGTCATGTTATAAGTTATGTCTCAACCTTTTGAACGCCAGACGGCAAAGGAATGTGCCCTGCCCCGGACGCCAGGCGATCGCAATTGTTTATGCGAAATTGAACTTAACGGAGTCCCGCGTAAGTTCCTATGCCGTCGTTGGCGTCCTTGGCAAGAATTTCCGATGACGGCCACAGCCGACTGTGGTTTTCAAAAGGTTGTAAGTTCTTTACATGATAACAATTTAACATATTAGGTACAAGTTTAGAAATAAGACATTGTAATGCCCTCACAGGGTAGCATGTACTAATAATATAGTACTAATAATGTAGTAGTAGCATGTACAAATTATATTTAACACCATGTATCTTGATGCATTACTGTCATTTAATTTTATAGTAATGCTATTGTCAAAACTTTATGGCGATTTCATAAAAGCGTTACTGGCCCGAATTAGCTATGAATCGTTTGTCTGTATCTGTCATTTTGACTTCCATATTTGTAAGAAAGGGATAAAAAATAATTTATCTAAATCAGGGCCCGTAAAGTTTCATGAATAAGGCAGTTAGGGTCTGCCTAAGGATCAAGTATTCTACCTGTCGTATGCGTCTCACTTTCACAGTAAGCAAAATGTGAGACGCAAATACACATTGGACCAAGAAATTGTCCGTGGGTGGTGGAATACCACCATAAGCTAATTTTGTAGCAACTTGAACAGAACTAAGTGAGGGAGAGTCATTATGAACGTCATATTTTCATTAAAAAATACATATTGCTGACATTTCCACACTTAGTCATTGCATGCCGTGCAGACTTAATTTGCTCCGACGCGACCTTATCGCATTTCTGGTAATAAAACTCGCTGGAAAAACTATACAATACAATACAATAGACTATAATGAGTAAGCAAGAAGACGCTGTAATTATTACCACACCCTGAATTATGTACAGTCACGGACTTTCGAGCCATTTAGGGTTTAAGCTAATTTGGTTGTCTATACTAACGGTATGAAATGTCCAATGTAAAGTAAACCCTAAATGGCTCATCAATAAAAGTCCGTGTGTGTACACACCATACATAAACGAACTGTACAAACGACGCTTCGTATATCTGAAAGCACGTACAATCAGCAGCAAAAATAGCTCAGCGGACTAGGGGTTCAAAATCATCTGAACTCGACTGTTTGGCTTATTCCCACTAGTTTCCCTGGAAAACAAAAATCCCTACTTACATAGTTACACAAAAGTAGTTAAAGGACGGACCCCCAATAGCTGCCCCGCTCGGACGGTGGCATTGACCGCCGGCATCATGGGCGGGACAGCAATACATCGTGTATTTATTGAATTCCGTTAACTCCGGGGTATGGATAAGTACGTTTAAGGAAACTAAATGACATAGTTAATTAGTTAATTTAAAAAAAAAAAATTTTTATGAACAGTAATTAAATGTTGCATATAGATATAGCGTTGTTGTATTACGGGCATTAGGGTAGACCGGGGACAATTGAAACAATTTGCCTTTAACCGCCTGTGATCGTTATATTTTGATGAGTAGAAAGATCTACGCTCAAAATATTTCAAGGTTAGTTATCTGGTTCCTAAATAAAATGTATTTGGATGGTCTATAATCCATAGTTTTTTGACAATAATGTAATAAAGAGAATGGGGCAGTATGGTTCAATTGACCTCACATGAGTGTCAATTGAAACACTATGTGAGGTCAATTGAAACACTCAAATATCTTCGGCACAATGAAAGTACTTATATCTGTTTTAATTTTTTTCATCACTACCTCGGCATACAATGAGCTCATCAAAAGTCCGCAAGCATAACATAAAAATTTCTCAATTTATGAGCATCTGAACATCTCGACTAAAAAACTTGAGAAAAAAAAAGAAAATACGACTTTTAGTTGTCTTTGTCGCTGCTACCTTTTAAATTTACCTTAACCAAAGTAGTTTCAATGCAATTATAAGATATAACGATATAGAATCGCAGAAAACAAGCATAATTATGTTTCATACAAAAGTGCTTGTTTCAACTATAACAATGTTTCAATCATAACCATTCCCACACACTCTGTGACAACGAGTGTTGCAGACTCGGGATGTAAAATGAAATAATAGACGCAATAAAATAATCAGTATAAATTGTTTTATTACGTAAACAAAAACATGGCGATATGCCTATCAAAAAAAAATCCTTAACTCTCTCTGATATAAATTTTAGCAGTGGCCGACCTGTTTAATCAGCCGGTTGGCAGCAGTCGGTTGTTGCTAAAATGTTTTATTATTATATAGGTATGAAACATACCTAATCAACATATTATTATAAAACATTCTGTAACAAGTTTTGTGTCTCTCCGTAACATGCTTCCATTTTCGGGGCATCTAAAAAAAACAGTTAAATAAATGTATTGTACAGAAATAGGATGTAGTAGTATAGTATTATATTTTTAATTAGCATTATTTGCAATATTTTAGTTTAATTTAGATCGCGGTGCTTGTTGGATAAAAAAAAATTACGTAAGGTTCAGTAGCGGCGCGTGGAAATTTTGGCTAGGCAACTCGGACCAAAAAAAACACTTACCTTGACATTATGTACTTATTTTTCCGTGATAAAAGTGAAGCGTGCGCTATGTGTGTCCTTGGGCGCGACCTTTTGCAGTTAGTGCATAAACCACCTTTGCCATACTAGTCATCACTGACTTCACGTAAACAGTGTATATCGAGTATGACAAAAGCGGCTTTGAAAAAAGCCTTTTGAACAGCATTCACATCCCAGCACGTAACACACGTTAGTTTAAAAAAAACACAAGCATTACAAATGTTAATTAAATAAAAAAACACCAAACCAGTGAAACTTAAAATACCGAGTAAAAATCATTACTTAAAAAGCTATCATGCGCATCATTAAACCGAAACCAACTACCTGCTCTAATAGACAACACCTCTTGCAAACGCAACTTGCTTATTTACAAAAAAAACGGTGAATTAAGCAGCACACACGTTGGTTAAAAAATACAAACATTACACATGTAAATTAATTAAAATATGACCATATTAGTGAAACAAAATCACCAAGTTAAAACACGTCAATTAAAACCTATTATTGAATTATTAAACCGAAACCTGCCCTAATAGACTCAACACGTCTTTCAAACCCTAAACACCTATTTAGAATAACGTGCGTTTACTAAAGCTGCAAATATCATCAAAACTACTTTTAGGTTTTGTTAATCCCTGCACGTTCCACGCGTTATTTAAAAAACACAAGGATTACACGTTTTAATGAAATAAGAAATGACCAAATCAGTAAAGCAAAACTTAAATCACCAGCTAAAAAACACCAATTAAAAACTATCTTGCACATTATTAAACCGAAACCAGCAACCTGCCGTAAAGCTTTGCGAGCGAGACAGCGCTATGGTCATTACATAGCGATGTCTCGTTTGCACAACGCCACGCCACGGCGCGCGGATCCGCGTCCGTGTGTTCTAGCCGTAATAGACACCTCAACACCTCAACACCTCTTGCTAACGCTAAATATTTATTAAAAAAAACATGCATTTACCTAAACTGAAAATAGGTTGAAAGCTGATTGATTTTTTTAAATGATAATTTCTGAATTAGGCTTTAAATAACAGTCTATTTGTATTGTAACATAATTCTGCGGTCTTTTTTAACAAAATGAGCCAAAACACTATCGTAAAATTCGTGACGTTTTTGAATTTTTAGCAGTAAATGTTTTTCTATTGAAATTATGGCCAAATTTGACAATCTTTCTTCTTTTTGACAATTTCGCGTGTAGGTATGAATGCGCTTCAAGGCCGAAAACGATCTTTCCGCGGATACAACCGATACGGGAAAAGTCAAAAAAATGTGACACAAAGTTAAAAGTTGCGAGAATATGTCCCTCAAGGATGAATTGTGGAGGTACAAATAAAGTTCGTACGCGTCTAATGTATTTAGACTTGGCGAGGTGTACATAACATTTAATTCATTTTTTAAAGCCGTGAAATTGAAAACATTTGGAAACTCGTTCATTAAATCGGATATTTTTTCATCGGGGAATAATCTGCAATATTGGGTGTATTTGTGTTTGTTTAATAAATCCAAGAAAGTGAGTTTATTCAATGATCGATATCGGGAATCTATTTGAATTAAAACGTTAACAATATTTTTTGATATAGTAGTTTATACTGAGTTTTTAAGTCCATTTCTGTGTTTAATCGGACGTCGCGGGGGCTCACTATAAATCTTCGAATTCGGGCCTTGAATTCCTTCGAATATGGAATCAAATATTCAGAAACTCCTCTGTTAGCCAAGAGCGAAATGAGTCATTTAATAAATAATCTACTACACAACAATCGAAGTGGACTAACGCGGCCATAAGTAAAATAAAAGAAAGTACCTTTTCCTAAAAACAAGGTCAGTCCCTTGAAAACACCTGCGCTACGAACAATATCCAACACTTATACGCACAAAATTTCACTGGTTTTGGTTTAGTAACATAATATATAAAATGCACAAAACTAACTAAAATCACATAAAAACACAAGCCTTGGGAACAACCGAGACGGGAGTGTTGTCATAACATTATTCCATTTTCACCCACGAATTCTAAAACCTATTACTACAAACCTTCAAACAGAACTTTCTTTGAAGAAACGTTCGTTATCAAATTACAAAAATTGAAACTACATAAGTTAAAAATGTATCTTTTTTTAAAGGTTTTTACAAACCTTGGTATTAATTATAGCAAAATACAATACAATTTTACCCGTTTATTCAATTCAATGTTTTTGTATGGCAATATTAAGCATACGCGCGGCAAACGCCACTCGATTCAAAATTGTGAAACATTACACTCTAATATAAATCTTACCTGTTTGTATTTAAAGTTTAAATTCAAATAAAGCAGCATGTTAATATAACGGACGTTGTTGCGGCCGTGTACTACGGGGCCTACCGCGAACGCCTTGGTTTGCAAATATTGCGAGCACCTTTCTCTGTCACTCTAGTTACACCATGATTGGAGTAAAAGAGAAAGTTGCCCGCAATTTGCGTACTTCGGGGTTCGCGGTAGGCCCCTCAGTACTCGCGTGAACTTTATGAATGTGTGTGTGCATTTTTCCAATATAAACCTTAATTATTACGTTTAAGGTTTTTATTCAAATGAATAACTCGATACAAGACCGAGTTGCTTTGAAGCTCATTCGCGCGGACTCTCTATAGCAAACTTTATGAGTGTGTGTGTGAGTTTTCGTATCCGTGTAGTGTCTTATGAATGAATAGTCAAGTTTAGGCTTAACTAGCTTGACTTTGCGCGCCCGCTCGTGAAGCTTTAGTAAATCGTGTTATCAATTCCAAGGTAATGTAAATACGTAGTGTTTTCAATGTGGATATATTTTTAATTTTAATGATGATTTATAAGTTTGGTATATGTAGCAATAAATTTTAGGCAAGCCGGTGGGAATCGAGTTGTATGGAGGCGCCGCCCCTGCTACGTATTTACATTACCTTGGAATTGATAACACGATTTACTAAAGCTTCACGAGCGGGCGCGCAAAGTCAAGCTAGTTAAGCCTAAACTTGACTATTCATTCATAAGACACTACACGGATACGAAAACTCACACACACACTCATAAAGTTTGCTATAGAGAGTCCGCGCGAATGAGCTTCAAAGCAACTCGGTCTTGTATCGAGTTATTCATTTGAATAAAAACCTTAAACGTAATAATTAAGGTTTATATTGGAAAAATGCACACACACATTCATAAAGTTCACGCGAGTACTGAGGGGCCTACCGCGAACCCCGAAGTACGCAAATTGCGGGCAACTTTCTCTTTTACTCCAATCATGGTGTAACTAGAGTGACAGAGAAAGGTGCTCGCAATATTTGCAAACCAAGGCGTTCGCGGTAGGCCCCGTAGTACACGGCCGCAACAACGTCCGTTATATTAACATGCTGCTTTATTTGAATTTAAACTTTAAATACAAACAGGTAAGATTTATATTAGAGTGTAATGTTTCACAATTTTGAATCGAGTGGCGTTTGCCGCGCGTATGCTTAATATTGCCATACAAAAACATTGAATTGAATAAACGGGTAAAATTGTATTGTATTTTGCTATAATTAATACCAAGGTTTGTAAAAACCTTAAAAAAAGATACATTTTTAACTTATGTAGTTTCAATTTTTGTAATTTGATAACGAACGTTTCTTCAAAGAAAGTTCTGTTTGAAGGTTTGTAGTAATAGGTTTTAAAATTCGTGGGTGAAAATGGAATAATGTTATGACAACACTCCCGTCTCGGTTGTTCCCAAGGCTTGTGTTTTTATGTGATTTTAGTTAGTTTTGTGCATTTTATATATATATATATATATATATATATTTTTTTTTTTTTTTTTTTTTTTTTTTTTTTTTTTTTTTTAATATCTTTATTATCTATTTACAAACATATAGTAAGCATTTGCTGGGGCCTCTCTTTAGGCTTACAAAGCCTGTGTTGAGACGTCCCGCTCTTCCACAACCGTAATTATTTGTAGTTACATTATATTACAAAATTACCGTTTTTTTTTTATTTTATTTTAGGTATTTATATATATTTATTACATATATTTTTAATGTTTAGGATAGGAGTGTGTTCATGTGTGTTCATGTGTGTGTGTGTGTGTGTGTGTGTGTGTGTGTGTGTGTGTAAGCGTGCGTGCGCTTGGGAATACACTCTTTACAGTTGGAGTAGTCGCTCCGTCTCATGATAATTTTTTGCCTGAAGCCATTTTGGAATAACTGTTTTACAGTGATGGTAATTTTTTCCATATATGTTGAGATACCTATTTATTACATTATACAGGTGATTTGATAATTTGTAAAATTGTCTTCTTGCAAATATGGTTCTAGTCTTATTATTCACAACAACATCTTTCCTTCTTCTATTTTCTGTACTAGAATCATATGGCAAGGATCTATGTACTTTTAAAACTGTGGACATTATATATAGTTGCCTAACAGTTAGGAGGTTAGATATGGTGTACAGTCTTTCTGTGGAGAATCTTCGTTTTTTAAAATACATTACTTTAATCAAGCCACGCTGTGATCGTTCTACCTGAATATATTTGGTTTTTGCTGCCCCTCCCCAAACCGGTATGCAATATCTCAATACTGATTGAACCAAAGATATATAAATTTCTTTTAAAAGGTCTCTACTGGATATCTTTGATTCAGAGTTCGTTCTTGGTACAACCTCTCTTAATGTTTTGAAAATCCAAGTCAGTTACTAAACCAAAACCAGTGAAATTTTGTGCGTATAAGTGTTGGATATTGTTCGTAGCGCAGGTGTTTTCAAGGGACTGACCTTGTTTTTAGGAAAAGGTACTTTCTTTTATTTTACTTATGGCCGCGTTAGTCCACTTCGATTGTTGTGTAGTAGATTATTTATTAAATGACTCATTTCGCTCTTGGCTAACAGAGGAGTTTCTGAATATTTGATTCCATATTCGAAGGAATTCAAGGCCCGAATTCGAAGATTTATAGTGAGCCCCCGCGACGTCCGATTAAACACAGAAATGGACTTAAAAACTCAGTATAAACTACTATATCAAAAAATATTGTTAACGTTTTAATTCAAATAGATTCCCGATATCGATCATTGAATAAACTCACTTTCTTGGATTTATTAAACAAACACAAATACACCCAATATTGCAGATTATTCCCCGATGAAAAAATATCCGATTTAATGAACGAGTTTCCAAATGTTTTCAATTTCACGGCCTTAAAAAATGAATTAAATGTTATGTACACCTCGCCAAGTCTAAATACATTAGACGCGTACGAACTTTATTTGTACCTCCACAATTCATCCTTGAGGGACATATTCTCGCAACTTTTAACTTTGTGTCACATTTTTTTGACTTTTCCCGTATCGGTTGTATCCGCGGAAAGATCGTTTTCGGCCTTGAAGCGCATTCATACCTACACGCGAAATTGTCAAAAAGAAGAAAGATTGTCAAATTTGGCCATAATTTCAATAGAAAAACATTTACTGCTAAAAATTCAAAAACGTCACGAATTTTACGATAGTGTTTTGGCTCATTTTGTTAAAAAAGACCGCAGAATTATGTTACAATACAAATAGACTGTTATTTAAAGCCTAATTCAGAAATTATCATTTAAAAAAATCAATCAGCTTTCAACCTATTTTCAGTTTAGGTAAATGCATGTTTTTTTTAATAAATATTTAGCGTTAGCAAGAGGTGTTGAGACTGTTAAGTCTATTACGGCTAGAACACACGGACGCGGATCCGCGCGCCGTGGCGTGGCGTTGTGCAAACGAGACATCGCTATGTAATGACCATAGCGCTGTCTCGCTCGCAAAGCTTTACGGCAGGTTGCTGGTTTCGGTTTAATAATGTGCAAGATAGTTTTTAATTGGTGTTTTTTAGCTGGTGATTTAAGCTTTGCTTTACTGATTTGGTCATTTCTTATTTCATTAAAACGTGTAATCCTTGTGTTTTTTAAATAACGCGTGGAACGTGCAGGGATTAACAAAACCTAAAAGTAGTTTTGATGATATTTGCAGGTTTAGTAAACGCACGTTATTCTAAATAGGTGTTTAGGGTTTGAAAGACGTGTTGAGTCTATTAGGGCAGGTTTCGGTTTAATAATTCAATAATAGGTTTTAATTGACGTGTTTTAACTTGGTGATTTTGTTTCACTAATATGGTCATATTTTAATTAATTTACATGTGTAATGTTTGTATTTTTTAACCAACGTGTGTGCTGCTTAATTCACCGTTTTTTTTGTAAATAAGCAAGTTGCGTTTGCAAGAGGTGTTGTCTATTAGAGCAGGTAGTTGGTTTCGGTTTAATGATGCGCATGATAGCTTTTTAAGTAATGATTTTTACTCGGTATTTTAAGTTTCACTGGTTTGGTGTTTTTTTATTTAATTAACATTTGTAATGCTTGTGTTTTTTTTAAACTAACGTGTGTTACGTGCTGGGATGTGAATGCTGTTCAAAAGGCTTTTTTCAAAGCCGCTTTTGTCATACTCGATATACACTGTTTACGTGAAGTCAGTGATGACTAGTATGGCAAAGGTGGTTTATGCACTAACTGCAAAAGGTCGCGCCCAAGGACACACATAGCGCACGCTTCACTTTTATCACGGAAAAATAAGTACATAATGTCAAGGTAAGTGTTTTTTTTTGGTCCGAGTTGCCTAGCCAAAATTTCCACGCGCCGCTACTGATACGTAGTGTTTTCAATGTGGATATATTTTTAATTTTAATGATGATTTATAAGTTTGGTATATGTAGCAATAAATTTTAGGCAAGCCGGTGGGAATCGAGTTGTATGGAGGCGCCGCCCCTGGTAAGGTTTGTCACTGACTTTAAAAGGTGATTCAAATGTAATCTGTATCTACATGAACCCGTTCATTTATTTTTGATTTTATCTAAGTTTCATTCTTTTTTTTTAGTTAAAAAATTTAATCTTTTGCTTTTATCATCAGCTTATCGTCACAATCACTAAATTTTTTTTTCACTAAATTGTATACCTATAAACATACGGGTCAAACAGAGATCCTTCTTTTTTTTAAACCTGTTAATAATCATTTGGTCTATACACAAAAATTTTCTCCAGAATATGACAATAACTTTTCTGAAAACCGCATCAAAATCGGTTAAGATGAACGCGAGATAATCGTGGACAAACATACATACAAACATACGGGTCAAACTGAGAACCTCCTTTTTTATGAAGTCGGTTAAAAACAAATGTTTACATTATCTCGAATAAAAAAACTGCAGATTAAAAAAAAAACTTCGTGTATCTTCGTATATCTTCAAATAAATGTCAACATTAATAGAATAAACATGTGCATCGAATACAGAACCTTATATATTGAAGTCGGTTACTTTTGGGGACGATTAAAACACGAGGACGATTGAAACGTTTCAATCGTCCACAAGCAAGTTGTTTCTATCGTCCCCACACCACGTTTTTCACTTCAAGGTCAAATATTATGTATAAAAAAGACTCGAACGCTGATCAACGACCATTAAAAACATTCGTTTATTCCTAACTATAACACCAAAATAATTTGATTAGTCAAAATACAAGAGTAAAAGAAGTTATAAGAAAATATACGAGAGCACAAATACTTACTTTTTACCGCGAAAAACTGGTTTGGCTCGTGGATGGACACTCCCGTCTCGCACCGGCGCTCGAGCGCTACTGGCCAAGGATTCAAACATGGCCGACCGCGTGTTCCGAGTGTTACGTCAGACGCGTAGGTATTATAGTTTTCGAGAAATTTGACTTGTTTCAATCATGACGTGTTTCTATTGTCCCCGGTCTACCCTACATTTAATTCAACCAAACAATTGAAAACTGTGACATATCAATGTCATTTCGAACATCAATCATCCGAGATAGTATTTACGTATTGTAGCAAATGTATACACTCGTACTAAACACTAATCAATATGTAAACAGGCCCTAAGCCTAAGCCAGGCCAGTGTATACGATCGTGAGGGCCTTATAAGATAAAAATAAATTATTGATTATCTCCGAAATGGGGTTAATTAGAATACCGGTGTCTTTGAGAAAGTTACTTAATTTAAGTTAAGAAATGCTCCCTTGAAATTAACGGAAATAAAAAAAACAGGACGTATAATTACGCGCGTGCGATAGGGACAGGCCGCCCAGGCCGGTCCATATAGAACATTCTTCGTACTTAGCGTCCTTACTTTACCAATAAAGCGAGTTGAACGTAAATACTGGGAATTATTTTTCTTAGTTGTTACCAATGGAATGGATTGATTAGGATACAATTCTCAGTTGTTACCACTGGTAACTAGTGGGAATACCTTTTATTTGAGAATAAGAGCGTATGTACAGTCGCCATCAGATATCTCGGAGCGGCCAAGGCGCTCACAAATATCTGAACACGCCTCTATTGTCAAGGCGTTTGAGTGCGTGTTCAGATATTTTCGAGCACCCCGGCCGCTCCGATATATCTGATGGTGATTTTATATGATTTTGGACACCTCGCCCGTATAGGCATTGCTGAGACTGACTGTACTTGGTTACATAATAATAAATACATACTATACATCCTTACAAGTAGTTTAGTGTTACTTATACTAGTTTTAACCTTTTTAGGGTTCCGTAGCCAAATGGCAAAAAACGGAACCCTTATAGATTCGTCATGTCCGTCTGTCTGTCCGATTCTGTCACAGCCACTTTTTTCCGAAACTATAAGAGCTGTACTGTTCAAACTTGGTAAGTAGATGTATTCTATGAACCGCATTAGGATGTTTACACAAAAATAGAAAAAAAACAATAAATTTTGGGGGTTCCCCATACTTAGAACTGAAACTCAAAAAATCTTTTTTCATCAAACCCATACGTGTGGGGTATCTATGGATAGGTCTTCAAAAATGATATTGAGGTTTCTAATATCATTTTTTTCTAAAATGAATAGTTTGCGCGAGAGACACTTCCAAAGTGGTAAAATGTGTGTCCCCCCCCCCGTAACTTCTAAAATAACAGAATGAAAAATCTAAAAAAAATATATGATATACATTGCCATGTAAACTTCCACCGAAAATTGGTTTGAACGAGATCTAGTAAGTAGTTTTTTTTTAATACGTCATGAAATTAAAAAAAAAAAAAAATTTTCATCATACCCATACGTGTGGGGTATCTATGGATAGGTCTTCAAAAATGATATGAATGTTTCTAATATCATTTTTTTCTAAACTGAATAGTTTGCGCGAGAGAACCTTCCAAAGTGAAAAAAAGTGTGTCCCCCCCCCCCGTAGTTTCTAAAATAACAGAATAAAAAATCTAAAAAAAATATATGATATACATTGCCATGTAAACTTCCACCGAAAATTGGTTTGAACGAGATCTAGTAAGTAGTTTTTTTTTAATACGTCATGAAATTAAAAAAAAAAATTTTTTTTCATCATACCCATACGTGTGGGGTATCTATGGATAGGTCTTCAAAAATGATATTAATGTTTCTAATATCATTTTTTTCTAAACTGAATAGTTTGCGCGAGAGAACCTTCCAAAGTGAAAAAAAGTGTGTCCCCCCCCCCTGTAACTTCTAAAATAACAGAATGAAAAATCTAAAAAAATATATATGATATATATTACCATGCAAACTTCCACCGAAAATTGTTTTGAACGAGATCTAGTGAGTAGTTTTTTTTTTAATACGTCATAAAATTTAAAAAAATTTTTTTTCATCAAACATATACGTGTAAGGTATGTATGGATAGGTCTTCAAAAATGATAGTTAGGTTCCTAATATCATTTTTTTCTAAACTGAATAGTTTGCGCAAGAGACACTTCCAAAGTGGTAAAATGTGTGTCCAAAGTGGTAAAATGTTGAACAAGATCTAGTAAGAAGATTTTTTTTTAATACGTCTTAAATTGTACGGAACCCTTCATGCGCGAGTCCGACTCGCACTTGGCCGCTTTTTAGGTTTAAGATTCTTTATTTCTCACTAAGAATTTGACAATTCACTTACATGAGAACTTAAAGCTAAGTATACAAATACATTTATTTTGCATGAAATTAGCGAAAGAACTAAAAATATAGAGGGTATTTAAACATACAGTAAAATAAAATCTGCCGATACACTTAAACAAAACAAGGTGTTTAGTAGTGCATGGATGGTAAATGGTAAACACATTTTGTAATTATTAGTAAGCTAAGCCCAGCGCAACTTGTTTCCGAGATTCGTAATATCCAAGCGTCGGCGGAGGTCGGCGGGGATCATCCTTGTACTGGTCAATATACCGCGTAGGTAGACGCCGTAGACGGTAGGTATTACGAATATCGGGACCGGTTCATTCATTAGTTGCCATGAGCTCATTAAATATGCAAATATCGACCCTATTAGTTACTCTAGTTAGGGTCTTTTTTAGGGTTCCGTAGTCAACTAGGAACCCTTATAGTTTCGCCATGTCCGTCTGTCTGTCTGTCTGTCTGTCTGTCCGAGGCTTTGCTCCGTGGTCGTTAGTGGTAGAAAGCTGAAATTCGGCATGGATATATAAATTAATAAAGCCGACAAAGTCGTACAATAAAATCTAAAAATTTAATTTTTTTGAGGGTACCTCCCCTACACGTAAAGTGGGGGTGATTTTTTTTTTTTGCTTGAACCCTACAGTGTGGGGTATCGTTGGAAAGGTCTATCAAAACTAATGGGGGTCTTCAACAAACATTTTTTGATAAAGTGAATATGTTCGGAGATAATCCCTCCGAAAGAAAAAAAAATTGTGTCCCCCCCCCTCTAACTTTTGAACCATAGGTCCAAAAATTATGAAAAAAATCGTGGAAGTAGAGCTTAAGAAAGACATTAAATGAAAACTATAGCGGACATGATCAGTTTAGCTGTTTTTGAGTTATCGCAAAAAGTTCCCCCTTCATAGTAAAAAGACTTACTTTACCTAATTAGGTACTGATTATGCAAATTTGCCTATTTGTTTCACTCGCGTGAAAGGTACCGTTTCATCCCTTGGTTAATTTACTATACTTTAAGCTCCAGTTTAGCTTATTGTGACGGAAGAGTAACTACGGAACCCTACACTGAGCGTGGCCCGACATGCTCTTGGCCGGTTTTTTCATAATATACTTAATGTGGGCGACAGCCGACACGCAATCGAATGTATGTTATTATTCCGTAGATAACCCTAAGTTATAAATTCCTTACTTAAGTTGTAATAGCAAAAATAAAGATCTTTATCAACGTAGGTAGCCTAAGACCTAGGTAGACTATGTATTATGTCTAAGTTGTAATGTAAATTAAGACCTAAACTGAACCGTTAATTCAGAATAAGCCCTAGAACCTTTCTTTATCCCAGTCATGAAATAATGAGCCCGATTATGCCTATACTTTATATTACGTGGTTAGAGCGAGAGAATGTGAGCTAGACAGGTAATACATAGGAATGGTAAATTTCCCCAAAATAATTGGGGAAAATCTTTGGTACTCATACCTACTTCAAGCCTGAACCTGCGGGTAAAAGTACGTATGGGTATCATTGTGGAAAAAGGTAACGGTTATGATCTAGGTAAAATCTAGACTTTTACCTCTCTCCTTGAACCGTAGGATGAGATAATATGCATAACACGTGCCGAACCGACAGATTTGGCTCATTAAATCTGTACTTTGTAGCTAAACCGTAATCATGCGCTCGTTTAAACTATTGCAAGCTTATAGAACTTAATTAGACTCGTCTAAAAACATATAGTTACATAACCCCACGATTTAGCTCGAAGTAGGAAGCCTAGATAACTACCAAATGGAAAGACAAAATGTAGGAAAATACGTCTAAACTTGTGCATTTTTACGCAGCAACGTGGACCAATCACAGACGCTAAACCGCTCGCGTTAGTTAATGTGACAAAGTTATAACAATTCCGTTCGAGCGGCATTACCATCATGAGAGCCGCTAATCCTTGCCTGTGATTGGCCCAAATTTATGCCGCTAAAACATACAAATATGGGTGGACTGGAAAAAGCCAGTCAGTCGCCATTCCGGACCCAAAATAAGTGAACGTAAACCTAAGTGCTTAAGTTGATCGTAAAACTATAACTTGTGAGAACCTATTAATAAGATCCATTTGTAAAATCAGACCCTTTTTTATTTTTGAGCTATCGTAGATGTTCCTGTAGGCGACCGTCACCTACAGTTGTGGTCCTTCGCGAAGCCGGATATAAAGTTGTGATCTATCGCGAACTGAATCGCCGGTTAAAATTATTTCACGAACAGTCAGTAGTGCAGTGTATTTTGTGATCCATTTTTTAAATTCAGTGTACGACTAACAATGTTAAGATGGGCGTGACGATCCGGTCTCCGAGCGGCGACAGACGAGCTGAGATGGAAGGATGGAACGCCAGCAGCTTGAGCGATACCGCGAGGCCCAAGCCGCGGCCGCGGCGGCACGCGTCCCGGCCAGCGGAGGCGCCGCGCGCTCCGAGCAGGCCTACCCAGTCGATGAACGAGAGGACACGCCCCAATCGATATTGCTGAACCCGAAAAACCCGAGGGGGGCTCCAAAAAGGTTAGCCCGAGAACACGAACCCGGCCCGTCGGCACCGCTCCCTGATCCTGGAGCGGCCTCGCTCCCCGGTTTACCCGCGAGTGCGGATGCGATCCTGACCCCCGAACCCCGCGCAGCGCCTTCGATCTCCGCTTCAGTGCAGCACGAACGCCGTCGATCCTCACGAGCATCTGTAGCATCGCGAGCGTCTATGGTGGAGCTACGTAGACAAGATTTCTCGACGAGAACTACAAATTGAGCGCGAGCTTATAGAGCTCGACCATCGAATCGAGTTAAATAGGCTCGAAATTGAAAAAAACGAGAATGGATCGACTTCGTCTAACAAATCGATAGAAAAAATTAATGATTGGTTAGAAGAAAATCAAATGAATCTAAGTGATAACGATGAAAAACCTAGCCCGGACGGCGGGGGGCCCCGCGCGTCTGCCCCGCTCCCGCCGCGCTACACCGCGCCTGCGCCAGCCGATATGGAGTTGCCGACGCCGGCGACGCTCCCGCTCCCAGCGTTGCCAGATGGTCACAAAAGTCACATTGTTCGTGACTTTTCGCCTTCTTGTGTGACATGTGCGTGACTTACGATTTTGAGGCAATTTTTGTGACTTTTTAAGCTAGCCGATTTTTGGATAAGTTTCGTTTTGCAATTCGTATTATTTAAGATCGCACCCAAGTTTACTAGCCCTTGAACCCGTGTCCAGACAAGACAATTTTTCGCAAATCTGATGAAATTGTCCGATCTAATCAGGGCTATAACCGCGAAAATCGAAGTTCGTTAATTGCAGCCATTTTTGTCTGTCACTCTAATTAAGTCTTAATGATTTTGGTTGTCGCGGCAGGCCCCAGGCCGTGCGGACGCAAATGCCAATTTGGCTGCCAAATTCAACCACCGATTATTACCGATAATATGGAGGTGTGGACGCAAGAATTAATAATCAAACGAACTTACCTGTGAAGTTTGATTACATTTATGCGAGTATCCAAATCCAAGACAACAAATATAATTTACTAGCAGCAGTACACGTTATCGTGCAGTCCAAGTCACACATTTTAGAGATTATAGTATTTAAAAAACAAGTTCGCGCTGTCCCTCTCACTCGCTACGCTGCGTTCCTGCTTCGACATCGCTCCTCCAGTACTCATTATTTCAGAGTTATTTTTGTGTTATTAACAGAGACTATTTTATTTTCATTTTTGGGGATGGGGGGCGGGTCTTTGTTGTCTTGGATTTGGATACTCGCATAATTGTAATCAAACTTCACAGGTAAGTTCGTTTGATTATTAATTATACTTCGTATCCAAATCCAAGACAACAAATATAATTTACTAGCAGATGTTCAGAGCTTTGTATTTAAATTCAAATCCTGAATGCGAAAATAAAATAAAATATCGATATCAAATCAGTATGTTACGAACCTACTGATATTATTGATTTTGACAAAAGAGAACAACGTACCACCTAGAAGTTATTAATTTATATCCAATTTAAATAATTATTTATGTATCCACATAGTATAAATGTAAAATGTATGTATAGCATAATAAAATTAAGGAGTGAAATTGCTCTTGGTATTTCATTTCGTTAATATTAAAAAAGTATAAAACTTTCTTTGATTTCACTGTAGTATATTGATAAAGTTGTATATATCTTAATATTCACAAGGTACAACTATTTTTATGTCATTTACAAGCCAGGACGCCATTAAGTGTAAATGTGTTTTCAAGCTTTAGTTGGCTCTAAATAAGTTTTAGATGGGCATTTTCTGTCTGTAACCATATAAACAAACCATTTTGTATAATTTAGAATTTACCAACCATTCTCTGGATGTAATTACAACGGAGACAAACAAGCATACGGCCTGCCTGATGGTAAACAATCACCGTAGCCTATGAATGCCCGCTACTGCAGAGGTATATTACATGCGCGTTACTGACCCTAAAATATAATCTAATTTTATGTTACGACACTTTAAAGTTAATTTTGAATACAGCAATCAATACTTTCCTCGGTAAATAGCCTTTGAGTGAGATAGATAAAGGAGTTTTTTTTTTTTTTTTTTTTTTTTTTTCATTGTAAAGCTACCATAAATATCAAGGCTATATGTAAGTACTTTAAAACTAAGTCTGGACAATTACTAGTAGAGTATCCTGTAGGTATTAAGTATTGGAAACTTATCACTTTGAAAATATAGATGGACTAATTTTAGTTATTACCACAGATCAAGAAATAGTAATATGATATTATTTATAACTAAATAGCTAATCTCATCTGCTTATGCGTATCTGAACGATGATGGCTACTACGCTAACAAGTGGCAAGGAACTTAGGTAGATTATGTGTTGAGTTATGATATATTTGTGAACAAAATATCTGGCATGACTTGTAACTTGTACTTCATTTTAAGGAGTAACATTTTTTAACGTTACCTACAATAAAACTGTACAGTGTGCATTGCGACGAAAAATGAAAACTATTTAAGCTTTCTTTTACAGCAAGACAATATGACAACCCGAGCATTTACATTTCAGACAATAATAATGTTATTGTTAAAGGATTTCAACCCTTTATTGCGATTATTAATCTAGCTACTTAGCGCAAGCGACTGCAACACGTGGCAGCATAACTCTAGTTGCATGGTTGCACAATTTACAGCACTTATTTCGCGTCGCGGGATAGTGCATCAACGGCGGTTCACCTCTTGTTTGATGCGGCGATGTTCCCCTGAAGTTTGGAGCTGAGAATCCGTAAGTAAATTGTACCGGATTTATTACATTAGGCTCGTTGATATGGTATATTCTTGACAGCATATCAAAGCTGACGTTTGAAGTTATTAGGAGTATATAACAGCGTGATATGAGTACGAATCATAAATTTGGGTTAAAGGGTTTACAGATATATGTTTTCCTATATGTTGTTTACATACAGCATTTCTTTGTCTGTAAGGGCAATGACATTGCGTACATTTTGTTTAAGGTATTTTAGGCCGCATTAACACCTATTAAATTACCTCAGCGTAACAAGAACCTCCTATATATATTTCATTATTTTTACAAGTCCTGTAAACTTTAGCTCAACCTTAAATATTTTTGCCCTTATATTTACATGCGTAAAGCTACTTCCAATACTATTAAAGTCTTCAATCATTACATTGGCATCAACACTGTTATAGTAGAGCAACGTTATATATCTTTGACGATATCATTTTGAGATATGTATAATGACCGACTGTAGACCGAAGAGCGAAGTGACCGAAGAGCGTAGCGACCGAAGTGCGAAGCGACCGAAGAGCGAAGCGACCAAAAAGAGCAAAGCAACCGAAGAACCAAATGACCGAAGCATTATAACCTCGACACTTAAAATGAAGCACATATAGCCTCGACGCTGCGGAAATGGAGGCCTCGATACGATTATTGTGGAATTGTATAGTACATATAACTTAAAGTGCGGCATATATCTTCGTCACTGCGACAGCTGCGACAGCGGACCCCTTGACACAATTATTGTGGAGTAATGATAGCATCCTCACTATGACGTGGGGCAAAATTAGCCTCAACACTACGACAGCAGAGCCCTCGACACAATGATTGTGGAGTAATGATAGCCTCCTCACTATTAAAGTGGGGTACATATAGCCTCGACGCTGTGAAAGCGGAGCCCTCGACACAATATTGTGGAGTAATGATAGCCTCTTCACTATTAAAGTGGGGCAAATATGGCTTCAACGCTGTGAAAGCGGCGCCCTCGACACAATGACTGTGGAGTAATGATAGCCTCTTCACTATTAAAGTGGGGCAAATATAGCTTCGACGCTGTGAAAGCGGAGCACTCGACACAATGGTTGTGGAGTAATGATAGCCTCATCACTATTAAAGTGGGGCAAATATAGCTTCAACGCTGTTAAAGCGGAGCCCTCGACACAGTGATTGTGGAGTAATGATAGCCTCATCACTATTAAAGTGGGGCAAATATAGCTTCGACGCTGTTAAAGCGGAGCCCTCGACACAATGGTTGTGGAGTAATGATAGCCTCATCACTATTAAAGTGGGGCAAATATAGCTTCAACGCTGTTAAAGCGGAGCCCTCGACACAGTGATTGTGGAGTAATGATAGCCTCATCACTATTAAAGTGGGGCAAATATAGCTTCAACGCTGTTAAAGCGGAGCCCTCGACACAATGGTTGTGGAGTAATGAAAGCCACATCACTATTAAAGTGGGGCAAATATAGCTTCAACGCTGTTAAAGCGGAGCCCTCGACACAATGATTGTGGAGAAATGATAGCCTCTTCACTATTAAAGTGGGGCAAATATAGCTTCGACGCTGTTAAAGCGGAGCCCTCGACACAATGATTGTGGAGTAATGATAGCCTCATCACTATTAAAGTGGGGCAAATATAGCTTCGACGCTGTTAAAGCGGAGCCCTCGACACAATGATTGTGGAGTAATGATAGCCTCATCACTATTAAAGTGGGGCAAATATAGCTTCAACGCTGTTAAAGCGGAGCCCTCGACACAATGATTGTGGAGTAATGATAGCCTCATCACTATTAAAGTGGGGCAAATATAGCTTCGACGCTGTGAAAGCGGAGCCCTCGACACAATGGTTGTGGAGTGATGATAGCCTCTTCACTATTAAAGTGGGGCAAATATAGTACCATGTCGACATCTCATTTATGAGAAAATATTTATTTAATATGTGTTTTAATTTTGAACTATTAATTAATGTGCATTATAAAATTACATTAAAACTTTAATCAACACAGTTAATACCGATTTTCTGTTTGATGAATATCTTGTTGCACAGTAAACCTAAGCTTCTAAGTACTCACGGAAAGGAGAATTATTATTAGACGGAGTCCACAATATTACACAAATCAAGTATATCTTTCCATAATATATTTCATTTTAAAATTATATTATATTATGTTAATCAAAGCTGTCTAATAATAACAAAGCGGGTAACTAACTGATGATCAAATTTAGGAGGCGACCACATCGATTGGACCCAAGACTCGACGATACCGCGATGTCCGATTAAAGCCTACTACCTAATCCGTATGTACATTTGCATAAAGACGCGTTTTGTTATCATTCATAGGCACTTATTACCAATCGGCAAGGATTACCATTGTTATCTGTTTTATTGTATGGTAGGGTAGATCGGACATGGTAAAAGCCGCTTTCGTGAAACAATTACCTAGTATATATTAACTTTATTCAGATATGGTTTGTATATTTAAATCTGTACGCGAAAGCATCTCGTAAAAAAAAAAAAAAAAAATTGTGAGTGAACATTGCATTTTATGCAATCATAAAATGAAATCTAAATAATATTATATTAGTAAATAATACTATAATAGTACGTATTACAATTATTTAAAGTTCAAATTGTAATCTATTTGTAGCCCCATACTTATTTTTTCCGTAATTTATTTATTCAAAAAAGAAGGTAGTTGTAGTAAGTGATTTCGTATGAACGTAAAAATTACTTACTTGATTTCTTAGGTAATAAGTTTATTACGCTAAACGAATATACCTACAATTTCAAATTGAAAGTTTAACTGCCATGTAAGTATGGCAAACGAGACTAGACTTGCCGAGCTGAATAAACATCAATTTTTCGTTCGAGGGTACGGCGGTCGGCAGTTCAAATAATGTTTTGATTCTATACTTCTTATTCAGCGCACAATAAACATTAATCGAAACACAATTAGGTACACATATTTAGAGGAACACTATTTTGGCGAAAATACGTGTGACTCGGACTAACACAAAAACATGTAATGAGTACTGGAGGAGCGATGTCGAAGCAGGAACGCAGCGTAGCGAGTGAGAGGGACAGCGCGAACTTGTTTTTTAAATACTATAATCTCTAAAATGTGTGACTTGGACTGCACGATAACGTGTACTGCTGCTAGTAAATTATATTTGTTGTCTTGGATTTGGATACGAAGTATAATACAAATTGGAGACGCTAGTTTTTGAGCATTTTTGAAGTGAAAACTTCTTTAGCGGCGCTGTGCACTATTTGTGATGGGGAAAAAATGTTAAACTCGCGACAGGTCACGTGACCGACAGATTCGTCAGATTGAAAATTCGTAAGACGGACACGTGACCTGATCGAAAAACTGTTACAATGTCATTGAAGCCAGTAGACCGCCGGCGCAACTTAAATATTAACGTTGTGCATTTTTAAGTTAAATAATTGTAATAGTTCTGAAGTGTTAAATTTTTAATGGAATATAAATTGTCATGTTTGTGTACGACAGCGCAATAAATGAATATTGTTTTTTACCACATAAATGATTGTACTTTTATACTGATAATTAAAGCAATTCGTGCAAAATTATTCCCTAACCATTCCAAAATATCAAAAATGCACAACGTTATTATTCAAGTTTTCACTTCTGCCGGCACTTGTTGTTGTTGTTGTTTTTTTTTATTTTACAACGCTCAAATCTTCCTCGCATTGTCCCGGCATTTTGCCACGGCTCATGGGAGCCTGGGGCCCGCTTGGGGAGCTGGGGACAACTAATCTCAAGGTTTGGCGTAGGCACTAGTTTTTACGAAAGCGACTGCCATCTGATCTTTCAACCCAGAAGGTAAACTAGGCCTTGGTAGGATTAGTCCGGTTTCCTCACGATGTTTTCCGTCACCGAAAAGCGACTGGTAAATATTAAATGATATTTCGTACATAAGTTCCGAAAAACTCATTGGTACGAGCCGGGGTTTGAACCCGCGACCTCCGGATTGCAAGTCGCACGCTCTTACCGCTAGGCATTGATGTACGTAATAGGGGTAGATGAGGTACCAGGCGCTCGATCGTGAGCCACAAAATATAGGTTCCGGGACCTATATTGAATTAGTCGTACGGGTGACGCTGAAGTGTCAACATTGTCATCAAATTCGATAAAATATTGCCAAAGAATGCCGTGTTGCGCCTTTTTCCAGTGCTTCAATAGCTCCAAGCACAAAAACAAAGCTCACGGTATCACTTTTCATTCGTAAGTACTGTTATAACATTTGAAAACATAACATTTTCTAAATAAAATTAAAAATTTCCTTGTTATTGAGTGAGCGCGACAGCTAAATAATGCATTACCCATGTGAGTAACACGTTTATCCGAGTGTCAAGTAGGCCTGCCCACTTCATGCATTGTAGAGTCAGCAATTTTTTTTATAAATAATGCAACTTTTTAAATCATGTGCTCCTATTCCTTGAAACTATTTTTATTTTTTTATACGAATAACCGGTTTTTATTTTAATATACGAATAACCGGTTGTTAACCAAAAATTCAGTTTTTCTGATAGTATTGTTAAAACAATATCTTGCATTAACTTGAAATCCAAATATCGGGAATAGTCCATCAAAAATTACTAAATAGTACTTGTACAACAATAGGAAAACTATGGACAACATTTTTAACGAGAGCTCGATTTACAATTTTAATATGCGAGTTATAGTGTAGTTTTAAGATGTATTTATGTATGTTGAAAACTGTGTAAAAATATTTAGAACAGATATTAGATCAATCAAATTTAACCTTTTATCATAAACAAAAGAAATAAATAATAATCATCTCTATTTGTCAAGTAAAATGTATGATGACTGGTCTGGCCTAGTGGGCAGTGACCCTGCCTATAAAGCCGATGGTCCCGTCCCGGGTTCAAAGTTCTAATGATGGAATCCATGAAGAATTGAGGGAACACTTAAAGTCTTATGGGTACACATATAGTGATTTTTGTGGTTTTTGTTTACAAATTAAGCATTTTCATCCAAAAACTGGCAATTAGTGTAGTGGAACTGCTGATTATAAACAGAACGAAACTCCCTAACTACGTATTTACCGTTTGAGTATTTGTTTTAATTTGTCCTCTTTGTAGAGCAACTAAGGTGATGAAAATGAAAACGATGAAAATCAGAACGAATACTTTAAATTGAACATTCTAATGTAAGGGCACGCTGCCGTCTCAAATCGAGAAAAGTGGGACATTGCTAATTTCGCCTTCGATAGGGAATGATTAAAAAAAATATAACTTCAAAATCAGTATTAACGTTAAAAAAATGAAAACTATAATGTTTAGAGAAAAAACTTTCACTTATTTCTATTTTAAAACGAGCTGCAGCTGTGGAAATGCCTAGCGATTGAATTGTGAAAATTAAAAATGATGCTCGGTTTCGTTTTTGATACAATTTTTTTTTCTCCATACATTATAATTTTCCTTTTTAAATATTTGTTTCCTGACGCTACCTAATAAAGACCGCCGTTGGAGGCGCTTATTCGTCGTCGTCGTTATTCGTATTCGCGGGCTGGGTTTCCGCAACTCGACGTCGCAATTCGCGCCTATTTTGCGTGATGGTGGGTTGACGGCACTACTCCTGCCAACCCAACTCTACCAGGAAGCCTAGCAGACCCTTGATGTTGCCGACGACTTCTGGGAGAGACCCCGGGGAACCGAGGTATTGTGCCCGGTATTCTGCCACCCCTGGGCATTCAAGAATGACGTGGGCGGCTGTCTCCTCCTCCTCCATGCACGCTCTGCAGAGGGGGCTATCTGTAACACGTAGGGTTAATAGGTGTTTGTTTAGTGGGGCGTGGCCGGTTATGGCCCCAGTCAAAAGCCGGAGCTGTGGCCTCTTCAGCTGTCTCAGCCTCCTCGACAAACCGGGGTCGATTGTCGGGAGGGCCTCCTTCGCCTGCCTGCACGTGCCTAGGTTAGACCAGTACTGTTGGTGTTTTACCTTGGTGTTGCGTCTCAGCATGTTCCGGAGCCAGGCATAAGGCAGAGGTATGATTGGCTCCGGTCCTGCCACCCTCAGTTCCGAGCCACCTCTCGCCAATATGTCGGCTGCATCGTTCCCTCGCGAGTTGCTGTGTCCCTTAATCCACTGCAGAGTTACGCTGGTGGTGGTGCTTACCTCTGACAGAGCCTTGTGGCATTCGTAGATTAGCCCTGAGGTCAAAGTATAACTTTGCAGAGCTTGCAGTACTGACCGACTGTCAGAGAGTATGCGGATGGGGTAGTCCTCTACTTTCCTTGAGACGATTGCGTGTGCTGCCATTATGATGCCCATACATTCCGCCTGGAAGACTGTGTTGTGGGCGCCTAGTGGTGTTGAGATATGTATGTTTAGGTCCTCTGAGAATACTCCCGCGCCAGTGCCTGACCTTGTCTTTGATCCATCCGTGAAGATTCTCAGCTCTCTCGGGTTAAGTCCTTCACGAGGTTCTTCGTGTAACTGTATCTTGTATTTCTTGTCGAAGATGTATTGCCTGGGTATCCTGTCAGTCACCGCTTCTATTAGCGGTTCCTTACCTATCGCCTCGTAGAGGATCTCGGTGTGTGGTACCCTGGGTGGTCTCCAGAGATTCGATTTTTTGAGACGTACCGCCGAAGCTAGCGCTTCCTGTTGTATAAAGAGGTGCAGCGGCGGCAGGCCCAGTAAAGCTTCCAGGGCCGCGGTTGGTGTTGTCCTCATGCAGCCCGTAGTCGCCAAACAGGCCAACCTCTGGAGTCGTTGTAGTTTAGCTTCAACTGTGGATAGTTTGGTGCGTGGCCACCAAACTATTGCACCGTAGCTTATTATTGGTCGTATGACTGCCTGGTAAAGCCATAGAGTGATCTTGGGGGTTAGCCCCCAGGTTCTACCCACCATTCTACGACATTGCCAGAATACGACCGTGGCTTTGTCAATTTTGCCGTTTAAGTGATTACTCCAATTCAATTTGCTGTCAAGTATTACCCCTAAATACTTTACCTCTGCAGATAGTTGGAGTTCAGTGTTGAACAGTTTGGGAAGGCAGAAGTTTCCCAAGTTGCGTTTGTTGGTGAACATAACCAGCTCAGTTTTGTTGGGATTAACTGAGAGTTCGTTGTTAATACACCAGCGCTCCACGATGGCTAGTGCAGAGCGGGTAACATCGCATACCGTACCTGAATGATTGCCGCTCGTCAGTATCACTATATCGTCAGCATAGCCGATTGTGTAATAGTGATTGTTGTTTAGTGTGGTGATCAGGTCATTCACCACCAGGTTCCATAGTAGTGGTGATAGGACTCCTCCTTGGGGGCATCCTTTTGCCACTAATGCTTGTTGTGTTTCGCCCGTCCCGAGTTTGATGGTTCGCTGACTCAACATGTTGTTTATCCATTCTGTCATAACTGCATTCGCGCCATGTCTTACCAGTGCTGCTGTAATGCTGCTGAACCTGGTCCTGTCGAAAGCCCCTTCTATGTCTATGAAGGTTCCTAAGCACATGGATCTGTTCTTGATCGCCACCTCAATCTTACTTACCACTGCATGAAGTGCCGATTCTGTAGATTTGCCAGGGCTATAGGCATGTTGGTTTGGATGCAAGGGCACATTAATTAGCACCCTCTCCCTAAGGTACCTGTCACACAACCTCTCTAATGTTTTCAGCATGAAAGAGGTCAGACTGATGGGCCTGAATGATTTGGGGTCCGAGTAGTCGCTTTTACCTGGTTTCGGTATGAAGATAACCTTGACCTCCCTCCATTGCTTCGGCACGTATCTGTGTGCCAGACAGGCGCGCAGAACGATGGTCAGCTTCAGAGTGAGATGCTTCCCGCCCCATTTAAGAAGCGCAGGGAAGATCCCATCCATACCTGGAGATTTGAAGGAGTCAAAGCTGTTTAGGGCCCACTGCGTGCGCTGCGGGCTGATTACCTCATATGTCTGTAGCCACTCGCCTTCCGTCGGGGTGGTTGTCTCCATCTCGTTCCAACTTACTGGGTGCGATATCACGCAGTCCGGGAAGTGCGTTTGCACTAGGACCCGTTCCGCCTCCTCCGGTGAGTTTGTGAGAGAGTTGTCTGGCTTACGCAGGGATCCTAAGGTTATGGTCGAGTTGGTGGAGAGGACCTTCCTTACCCTGTTGGCCTGCGTGGTGGTCTCGATGTCTGTACAGAATTTGCGCCAAGAGTTTGTGCTTCTGTACCTGAGACGTTTTTTGTACTTGGCCTTGGTGGACTTATAGTTGTCCCAGTCCTCGTCAGCGCCTGTGTTCATAGCTCTGTTCAGTTGCCTCCTCATCTTGCCCCTGAGTCTCTCCAGCTCAGGTCCCCACCAGTTGTTTTTCCCTCTGCTTCTGGTCGGTGGGGTCGATAAGGGGCATGCTTGATGGTAGCAATCCAGAATGGTGCTCGTGAGAATGCTTACCTGTTCCTCTATGCCCGCTGTGCCTTCTATTCTAGGGGGACCCTCCAGCTGTTTCAATGTTGTAGACAATCGCACCGTGTAAAGGTCACGATTCATCTTGCGTGGGTTCCGCCTGGGCACTGCTGCTCGTGTTTCTACCTGAATGTCGAATCGAATCCACTTGTGGTCTGAGCACGATACCTCCTTCGATACATGCCAGCCCGAGATTAGTCTCGATGCTTTTTCGGTTGCTAGGGTCAGGTCAATGATTGTCCTGCTGCGTCTGTTTACAAATGTCGGTTCTGAACCTGTGTTAAGGAGGTTGAGGTTTGTAGTGAATAGGTACTCGACGAGCTTCTTACCTCTCTCGTTACCTGCTTCCATCCCCCATAGGGGGTGATGCGCGTTCGAGTCGGTGGCCACGATGAGCTCGAGCCCTGCCTCTTCGCAGTAGTTGACCAGCCTTGCCATGTCGTGCGGTGGTGGTTCTTCAGCCTCCGGCATATACACAGAGGCTACTACCACCTCCTGCAGGCTGGAGTCTTGCGCCCCGTGCAGTTTTATAGCGCACAGGTCTCTGGAACAGAAGCTCGTTAGAGGTTGCGCATGTATGTTATTGGTTGTGTAGATGCAAGCCCGGGGGTTGTCCGGGCCCGAGTAGACTGTTAGCTTACCTCCTAAGTTGCGGAGTCCGCAGACAGAGCCCCTTCTGACCCACGGCTCCTGGATCAGAATTACGGCTGTTGTGTTGTCCTCCAACCACTTCCGGATCTGCGCCGTCGCCGTTTCGCTGTGGTGGAGGTTGGCTTGGAGGAATTTACCAATGGGCGAAGGGAGTTCCTTCACAAGGATCACCCTCCTCCGCCGACATCGGCTCCTCCTCCTCCTTGTCGATGGCCAACTTCCCTAGCCCCTGCGCGCATTCCCCCTCACTCTCCGAGGAGTCACGAAGAAGTTCTTCTTCGTTCTCCTCGGAGACGGAGGGAGGTTGCGCTGGAGCTTGCGACTCAGGTACCTGGACTTCGTCCATGGGTTCCTGCGTCGCCCCGGAAGTGTCCATGGGCTCGGACGGTGCAGCGGCTTCGCCACCAGTGGCGACAGTGCTAACAGGGGGCGGCTGCTCCCTGAATTTTCCTCGTGCCCCCTCGAACTTCACGTACACCGACCCCAGCATAAAGCCAAGTCGGCGCCCGCGGTCCACCAAGGGTTGCACCACTGTCTCCGGCACGCTGACGACAGCGAACGTTTCCGTTCCCTGCACCTCGCGCCGGTTGAGTAGCCAGCGGTCTATTTCCGCCCACGGGTTCTGGTACCGAAGGGCTCGGCCTACTTCGCCAAAGTCCTTCCAGACGCCCGGGAACAGGATGCCGCATCGTACTCGCTTTGGCACCTCGCTGAGGCGCCTGACCACCACCTTCTCCCCCTTATCGAGGGTGATGGTGGCCACGCTGCGCTTGAGCCATGCTAGCGTAGCCTGATCCTCGCACCACAATCTCAAGGAGCCATTAGCCCAGGTAGGCTTGCCCCTGAAGATCGGTCCCGCGGGAAGGCTTTCGGTCGGCTGCTTTGCCTCCTGTGAGAGCAGGGCTAGCAGTTGCCTCTGGACCTCCTCCGACTGTTGCGGGCTCAGGTGTCCCGAGGTGGCAGTGGTCACTGCCATCAGTAGGTCCGCCTTTGCAGCCTCCGCATAGTCGGCATGGGGGGTTTCACCTCGCGGTCCAGTCTTCTGCCTCTTAGGCTCGCCCCTGGGGGATATGGTCTCGTCAAGACGAGCCCTCTTGGCAGACGACCGGGCCCCTTGGTTACTCCCACCCTCGGCCCTGGTTCCTTTCGCCCCTTTCCCCTGGAGGGGGGCGCGGTTTGCTGCTGGTGGGCCAGCTGCTGCCCGCTCCCCATCCTTTCCAGGGGCGCCTTGTTGGGGCTCCGGGGCGGTGTTGTTCAGGGCCGCTTGGGCCCTTCTGTATCTCTGCCGTTGCTTCCTGTTACGCTTGTGCGGCTTAGCCGCGGCTGTAACAGGTGGAGGCGGGGGCACAGGAAGTTCAGCCCGTTTACCGGGCTTTCGCTTCCGCGCCTTCCTGGACTCGTGTACGGTCCAGCCAGCCTCCAGCTGGGCAGAGATAGGGTCCAACACCACCTGCACCGGTTCAATCACCGGGTCCTGCTCCGTAACAGGGGGTTTTCCCCCTGTTGGAACAGCACCCCTGGATGTCCCCGGTGCTGGAGGTAGGGGCCGGGTACGCTTTTCCGATACGGGGGGTTTCCCTCCCGTTGGAATGGTACCCGTGGATGTCCCCGGTGTTGGTAGTAGGGGCTGGGTGCGCTTTACCTTGGCGGGGGGTTTCCCTCCCTTCGGTATGGCACCCTTGGATGTCCCCGGTGTCGGTAGTGGAGGCGCAGTACTCTGGAGCACCGGGCCTGCTGCTTTGGGCGTCAACGCATCAGGTTTACGTGCCTTCGGTTTCCCGGCGGCTCTCCCACCTGGTGCGGACTGTCCCTTGCATGGCGGTACTGTCGAGACTGCGCCGCCACGGTGTGTGTGTGTTTTGTGTGGTGTGGTGTGTGGCGGAACTGTCGGAACAGCTCCACCATCGTGTGTGTTGTTGCCTGCCAGGGTTGCTTGTGCCTCCCTGTAGGCACGTGTTAAGGAGGGAGGAACTGTCGAAACAGCTCCTTGACCCTGTGGTGTGGTGTGTTGGGTGGAGGTTCCCGGTACAGCCGAAGCTGCTCCGTCTCCCTCCGGTGTTGGGGTTTGGGATCTTGGTTTATCCATTGTTCCTTTTGCTTGTTTTCACCTCTCGAGCTTCCCACCCTCCATGGAGCCCGCACCTTTGGGGATGTCACTTTGGACACCAGGAATACCCAAGAGGTATAGGTGTGTTGAGTTGGTTCTCCTGCGCGACATCGGGAGCTGCAGACACGTGGCTGGAAGAGACGATCCCATCTCCTCCAGTGGTTCCACGCGCCCTTGCCCCGTCAGCATGGCCGAGCCCCAGGCATCCTCCCAGAGGACGCCCCTCCCCACACCTCGCCTGCGGACCGTACCACCTCGACCGTACGGGACGCGTGTCCATTACCCTGCAGTGGCTAGTTGCAGGGCCACCGTTTCGCCGGAAATTCGGACCAAAAAGGGCATATTGGCCCACAGGGGATAACTAACCCCGACCCCCTGCGGGCCTCGGCCCCTAGGACTCCTGCATCCCCGCTGACGGCGCTCTACTGCGCAGGACAAACGCAGGTAGGTGAGTGTAGTCCGCCTAGGTCACCTACTCCCTAAGCGGAACCGGGAGATCCATAAAACATAGCTGCCAATTAGATCGAAACCAAATTGCCAGCCATGTTCTACAGGAAACTCCAGAGTGTGTCATACCCCCTTCGGGTTTTTAGGTCCTCGTGGGTTATGACGTCGCCTTCATACTCGGCTACTGGTGGTCCGGGGCAGATGGAACGTGCGACGCCCGACCGACCACCAGCATTACCAGGGTGTGCGACCCACCCCACAAGTGGGATGGGTTCGTCCATGGCCTGCGGCGGCAGAGCCATAGACGACGGGGACGCGTATGATAGACTTGAGGGAGTGAGCCCGCTGGCTCAGCGCCGCACACCTGAACCCGCGTGACTACTCCCCCCTACACCCCTGGAGGCGCTTATTCTCATGACTTACAACTTGTCCAATATAAGTGAATCCGTATACGTATCGTAACTATGAATAAACAAGGTTCACACTTTTATATTGGTTATCTTGAGTCGTGCGCTCGGTGAACGATTGGAATATATAAATACCAGGAGTAACTACGAATTACCAGTGATTACATTATCTCTTGTCAAGCGTACTTGTCTTTTCCGAAAAACCATCAGAAGTGAAACCTCGAGATCCAGTGCCGGATTAACCATTAAGCAAAATAAGCACTTGCTTAGGGCACCACGTCTAGGGGGGCACCAAAATCGTAGGAAAAAAACACGCAGGCTGCATCGCAGTCGTAGTACTTATGTACACGAAATTTTTTGTCGACTTTGACGTGTGCAAGTACCCATCTAATAACGGGGTCGTAATAGAGTGAGGACACGTAAGCACATCTCCAACCCTTCGCGGAGGCCCTCAAAGCTCATAGCCAAAATATCTTACCGTCGGGCTTGTGGCCAACCGATTTTGTCGACGTAGATTACCGATTTTGTAGCGAATTTTGCTCTCTTGCACGCCAGATGTGTCGGCCTGGCCGAGTTGCTGCAGAACCACGATCCTGCGACCTAATTGTCAAACTGTTATAAAGGGCCCCGCGAAGGCACAAAACCAAAAGCAACTTATTAAGTTTCGGTTTCCACTTAAGCCAAAGGCCGAGCAGTAGGAGAACCGTGATACCATAGGTTCGATTTCAAGCCACTCTATTGCAGTTCGGCGTTAGGTCTTATGCGACGCTACTTTGTGCAAACTGCCTTACTTTCACTTAACATGGATCCAAATCTAAGCTGTCCTCTCTCGAAGCTGGGCCTTCTGCCTTGCTCACACCTCGCCATCAGTTGTATCGTATGATAACCCACCGCGATCGGACGCTCCGGACGTTCAGCCATTCATACCTCGCCAGTGGTCAAATTCAAATGCTTTCTTCCAGCTCGACCTTTGGCCTCATCCATGCCTCATCCGTAAGCGCCGATCGAACGCTCCGAGCGTTCAGCCTTATGAAAAGCTCAGCCTTAGACTTTGCCTTTAAAAACACTGATTTAAACTTTCACGATTTAGGCCAATCAAATTAGATCCAAAAATAGCGTTTTGAGGAATTAATTCCCAGCAAGCTGGAAAATGTTGTAATACTTTCATTTCATTCTAAATGCGTGTAATCCAAGTTTGCTCCATCCCAGGGGGTATGCATACATTTTGGGATCCTTAGGAGATATTTTTTTCCTTTCGAAACCACTTGATTTTGAAGGGCATACGACAGTTCGTGGATTAGACACTGCATGGTAAGAAGGCGTTTTTGGATTTTTAACATGATTTTTACCAAAAATAATAAATGTCGACCTTTTTATACAATTTAGACTAGGAATACATATTAGGGTACCTTCAATAAATCAATATGTTTTATTGCAAGAACATAATTAAATAACATTTCGGATCCTCAGATATCAGTTTTAATCATAATTAGAACAAATTTTCCGCCGGACGTACCGTTTTCGATTTTCAAGCAAAAAAAACTGAAAAAGAGGAAACATTTATGCACACCTCCTGGAATGGAGCAAACTCGGATTACACGGAATTTTAGGACAAATTCGAAAAAAATCTAATTTTATTGGCCTAATTGTGACACATTATTATTTAAGAAAACGGGACTTAATCGCGTTTGATTAAGTTCTAAAATTACCTCCAACGTCAAGATAATGATGTCGACTTTACCCAGTCTTCTCCGAGACCATGGGGAAAACGCCGTTTTTGAAACGTCGGGTCAGTGGTAATTTTAAAACTTACCCTATTAAGTCCCGTTTTCGTAAACAATAATTTGCTATTTAAGACACTTGTGGCCATTGGTTCTTGTTCTGACAAGAACCAATGGCCAATGGCTAAGCTCCTACTGAAGCTCTGCCTTTGCTCTCACATGAATGAGCTTCGCAGGAAAGCTCTAGAGGTTGCAAAACGCTGTGCGGAGTACGGCCTATGCCTTTTATGTCTTCTCACACTTGGACATTGGTTGGCTCGCCTCCGGCCTTATGCGAAGCACGATCTTCAATTTGCTAACACTTGACCTTACATACTGTTGGAACATTACTGCTGCAGTACTGTCAATTTCCGTGATAAAATGATGTGTTGGATTGAAAATTCTATTCTCAGCAGTAATGCGGCAATAAACGTCACTTAATTTACCAAGAAAATTCAATGGAATCTTGATGAGGGGGCACCATGGTCTAGAAATGCTTAGGGCATCAAAATGTCTTAATCCGGCACTGTCGAGATCCCTATCAACTGAGATCATATCGTGGTTTTCTCGAGGCGACACGTTAGTTGAACATAGTGAATAGTCGACCAGGGTTTCAGAAGTAAAAAACGAGGGTCAATTTCATGCTTTAAAAATATGATAGTCAATCATTTGATATTAATCTCAGTGTAACTCGCTCGCTCAGATATTTGCTTGAAGTGAGAGACGGTCTAAGATTAGGTAATATCAAATCATTGTATTTTTTAAAAATCGAAATGACTTAATATCACTTTAAGACGACAATGTAAGAAGTATGTACGTCTCGCCTACACATTTGTATAATGTTATTAGTTTTTCTCTGTTGCACCTCGAGGAATACGCAAAATATAGGGGTCTCGCTTGCGCAGCACTGTTAACTATATTTGGTTATCCCTGTTGCTCGTTGTGCACATGTACATTATAATGGTGTGTAGTATTTGCAAATGATGGGTGCTGGACCAGATTTTAGTTTTGTCAACTATTAACGTCACATATCTACCCCTTTTACTTACATTAATGCCGCTAGGCCACCAGCGCTTTTTAGGGTTCCGTAGCCAAATGGCAAAAACGTCATAAAATTTAAACAAAACAAACATGGGGGGGGGGATATCTATGGATAGGTCTTCAAAAATGATATTGAAGTTTCAAATATCATTTTTTTTCTAAACTGAATAGTTTGCGCGGGAGACTTCCAAACTGGTAAAATGTGTGTCTCCTCCCTGTAACTTCTAAAATAAGAGAATGATAAAACTAAAAAAAATATATGATGTACATTACCATGCAAACTTCCACCGCAAATTGGTTTAAATGAGATCTAGTAAGTAGTTTTTTTAATACATCATAAATGGTAGGGAACCCTTCATGGACGAGTCCGACTCGCACTTGGCCGCTTTTTTTTCAAATATCACCACGTATCGTTTTACAGCGCTCAAATATCACCATAAAACTAACATTGGAGTATGATGCCAGGTTATTTTCTGATCGAATCGGTCGATTTGATCATCCCGTCTGGGTGCCTCCATTATATGGGTGTTTACTATACTATAAAAACCGGTTAAAGTGCCAATTACATCCAAACTTTATCAGGACCCGATTTCGGGCCCGAAAAAAAATATTTTTCCGTTTCACTAAATATCAGCACATCATTTACAATATTTGAAATGTAAAAAAATGGTTCATATGCAAAAATATCAAACATTGAACATTTTTGGCAATTAGAGACAAATTATTTTTAACATTTCAAATATTGTTAACGATGTGCTGATATTCCGTGAAACGAAAACGATTATCATGCCCGAAATCGGGACTGATTTCGGACCCGAAATCGGGAACAGGAATGTAATTGGCGCTTAAGTGCAAGTCAGACTCGCCCACGAAGGGTGGGCAGCCTGGTGACAGACAGATAGACGGACAGTGGAGTATTAGTAATAGTTTTTACGTTTACGGTACGTTTTTACCCTTTGGGTACGGAATCCTAAAAATGTGACTTAAGCAGCAAAAATGTGACTTTTAGGGAAACGAAACGTAACTTATGACTCCAGAGCCCTGGCAACACTGCCCGCTCCAGTCAGTCCCGCGCAGTCGACGCGTTCACACGCCGCCCGTGAGCCCGCCAGCTGTGCGCGCGCGTACGTCCGAACGTCGTCAGTACGAAGTATGCAACAATAGAATGCAATGCGCCGATTATTGCAGATGTGGTTCGCGGGAGCAGTCATCGAGTGTGACAGCAGGTCTGGAGCAAGTTATGTCACAGTTAGTGGCTCTGAACAGTAGACCAACGTCATCGAAACAGGTATGGGATTTACCAGGATTTTCTGGACTCACGAGTGAATGGACGACATTTCACACTGCTTATATAGAATCCACTGCTCGATATAAGTTTACTAACTGGGAGAACCTATCCCGGTTGCGACACTGTCTTAAAGGCGAAGCTAGAGACTGTGTGCTACATATGTTGGCATCATCCGCTGATCCAGAGCTAATAATAAGAGTCTTGAAGAAAAACTTTGGCAGATCGGACCTTTTGATATGTAGCCGACGTGTCCGTCCACTACAACATCGTTTAGCATGTAGATATAGAATAGCTTATTAATAATTAGAAATAGAAATAGTTTTATAACTAGAAAATAGAATACGTAAATCCATTTTCGTAGCAACGTAATAAAATAACAGTTAGTTCTCGTAAGCCGGACCCCGTAAGGTTGCACTATGTTATTGTATAACCTGAAACCGTTACGGTCGACTATTGTTCAATGTTCACTCATTAAGTTCCGTAACGTTATTGTATTATATTTGTTTATTAGGGTTCACCTCCGCAGAATTTCGGCAGAGTCAAAGAAGTATTGTCCATTTTATTGTGTATAATTAAGCGTAGTTTTAGTTGCGTGGGAAACTTTCGGTACCGTTACACCGTTATCAGGAGATAGTAATGTTACCTCAAAAGGACCAAGGATACGGTTATACGCGTCATTCCCTCGCACGCACTCGTTCGGTAAACGTCAACCTCCTGAGTATCGTTACGCTAGTAGAGCAAAATAGTGTTGCCTCTAGTCTAGTTAAGCTTTCACGAATAAAATAATCTTCGACGATCAAGATCTATCTTTAAGGAGTATTTCCCTCGATACCAAAACACGCATTACCTAAAGTGGTGACCCCGACGTGATAAGAAAAATGAGCCCAAACCCAGACAAAGGCAACGGAGTCAACATGAACAGCGAAAGCAGCAATCAAGTCGTCGATGCAGGCAACAACGCAGCTAACCCGCTCATTCAACAACAGCCTGCACCCGCACCTGCATCGGCCAGCACAGTCAGCGCACCGTTGAAGATACCTGATTTTTGGCGTGACTCGCCGCGCATCTGGTTTGCCAGCTTCGAGCACGCTACGAGGGACTTAAACAGAAGTGACAGCCAGCTAGCAAGCATGGTAATAGCTCAGTTAGACAAGCAAGATGTCCAGCAAATAACAGACATCCTATTCAACCCTCCTAAAACTGAGTACTACAAGACCGTAAAGGAGCGTCTCATTGCCGTTTACGAAGAGTCTGACAGCCGGCAAGTGAAAAAGCTCCTATCCCAAATGGAGCTCGGCGAGCAAAAGCCCAGTCAGTTGCTAAGGCGAATGCGTGAGCTGGCCAGGAATAAGTTTAATGACAACATGTTAAAAATCATATGGACGAACTCACTGCCACCATATATACGCTCGGTGCTTTGCGTAAGCGAAACCTTCAGTGAGAAGGCAACGCTCGATGAAATGGCGCGACTTGCCGACATGATGATGGAGGAATCGCCGAACGTACCACAGATTTCAGCGATATCGAGGCCAGTGTCGATTGCGTTATCGCACGATCAACATCAGCAACCGCCGCTAGCACAGAGTTACGCGGCCACCGACACTCAGTTCATTCTGAGTGAAATCAGAAAATTAAACATTAGAGTCGAGGAGCTAAGCAGATGCCCGCAAGCCAGGCGACGCCAAAGCCGTTCCCACAGTCGACGTCGTTCGGATCTCCGTTCACGAAACAACTCGAGGTCCGAGGACAGAAGCAAATCGCCATCACCATGGTGCTACTACCACCGACGTTTCGGTATGGAAGCAACAAAATGCAGACCGCCGTGTGCTTTCCGACCCGTTACTTTGCCTTCGGAAAACTAAAGAAGACGCTGGCCGCGGCGGAATCCAGCGTACTAGAACATTCACACCGCCTTTTCGTAACCGACAGGAAGACGAAAGTATCGTTCTTGGTAGATACCGGAGCAGACATCAGTGTAATACTGTGGTATTTAGGCTAGGAAACGATATTGAAACACGGAGCTCACGTTAACAGTTTAATCTATAATTACAGACAGCCTGAGGGTAGGGGTATAAATCCCAACTACCGACGACATATGCCATAATCCCTCCACCAATAGTTACCAAAAATAACAGTAAAAAAGAAAATAAAGAAAAAAGAAAATAAACTAAATCTTATAAATAGCGTTCTTATTTCTAGTGGATCGCACAAGCCGTCCACCAGAAGCAGGCTTGGGGGAGTCGGGTACCGGCCCGCTCGCGGCGCTTCCCGCGGCCGCGCTGGCCTCCTGGCCCCGTTCTGGCCGGGTCAACTGGCCCTCAGGGCGGCCATCAATGACCTCATTGTTAGATTGAGCACTGTCCTGCATTTCTGCTGAGGTCTGTGATGATGCAGGTTGCCCATCATCTGGGAGTGAACAGAACGAATCATTATCGTTGACTCCTTCGAGCTCTGAGTCACCGTCATCTTCATCTCCGTATAGGCTCAAATCCTCCACGTCAATTTCAAGCTGTGCTCCTTTGTATGCCAACAGCTGATCGATGTGTTTTTTAACTGTTACGTTCAAGTCGGGCACAAATACTTCATATATTCTTGACCCCAGTTTCTTAATAATAATCCCTTTTCTCCACTCATGTTTATTCCCATTTGAAAATATGTGTTTCACTAATACAGTATCATTCATATTAAAATTACATTTACGTAATCCACCATATTGTTTACTGTGTAAGATCTGTTTCGCACGCACATTAGTCAGCGGATTAGGCGCTGCGGATGAGGACGACACCGCGGCGGTGGCGGCAGCGGCGCTGGCGCTGGCTGCGGGCGGCGACGTGCGCAGCAGGTCGAGCCGGCAGCGCAGCATGCGACCCAGCATCAGTTGGGCGGGCGCGTAACCGGTCGTACAATGTACTGCGTTTCTGTAGTCGAATAAAAATTTGTTGAGTTTCCGTGTTATTTCTTGCTGGCTTTTATTCTGCTGCATTATTATTTTAACGGCCCGTTTTACAGTTTTTACCGTATTTTCCGCCTGCCCATTTGATGCTGGATGGTATGGCGCGATAGTAACATGTTGCATACCGTTTATCTTACAATATTCTTCAAATTGACTGGAACAAAAATTGCTAGCGTTATCGGTAACTAAAGTTCGCACCAAACCATATCTACTAAAAATTTCGCATAATTTGTCTATAATGGCGCTAGTATTTGTCACCGTTAACAAAAAACATTCCACCCATTTTGAGTGAGCGTCAACCGCAACTAAAAACTGTTTCGCTTGCCACGAAAACAAATCTAAATGCACGCGCTCCCAAGGATGGGCCGGGTAGGGCCACGGTGCTAGCGGCGCGCGGGGAGGGTCACTGCGTAGTGCGTAATGCAAGACAAATATTGCATGTACCTATTTTGTCCTCAATATCCCTATCTATATGTGGCCACCACATTCGCGCTCGGGCTTCCGCTTTAGTTTTTACGATTCCGAAATGGGAGCTATGCAATTCTGTCAGCAATTGTTCTCTGTATACCGAGGGAATTACGACCTTATGGCCTCTTAAAATGCATCCATTTTCCAATGACAGCTCTAAACGACAAGCGAAATATGGTTTTTAAATCAACATATGGCATTTTAGCCGGCCAACCGTTAATTATGTAATCTTTTACCTTATTAAGAATTGCATCGTTCGCGGTTTCTTTTTGAATATCAACAACACTAAGCGGCATTAAAATCGAATCCGATATAAAATTTATGTACATGGCTTTATCATGTTCGTTTTGTGATTCTAGGTTATCCCGCTGATCAGAATTGACTGAACGCGACAAAAAATCGGCTACGTTGTGTTCTCCCTTAACATATTCTATATTAAAGTTATATGCCGATAAGAACAACGCATACCGTTGCAAACGGTTAGCCGCTAGTTCAGGTACGCCCTTTTTGCTGCCGAAGATTGACAAAAGCGGTTTGTGATCCGTGCGCAAGGTAAATGGAACCGATCGACCATATAAATAATGATGAAATTTCTTGATTGAAAAAACGAGAGCTGCGGCCTCTTTCTGAACTTGAGCATAGTTACGTTCTGCCTTAGAAAGTGATCGCGAAGCGTACGCCACTACACGCTCTGTGCCGTCGCGCTGCCGTTGTGCTAGCACGCCGGCCAACCCGCGCGGGCCCGCGTCTGCGGTGACCACGGTCGGCAGGTCGGGGTCATAGTGCGCCAGCACCCGATCGGACGCTAATTCGCACTTGATTTTGTTAAAAGCTTCCTGTTGCTCTTGGCCCCATTTCCACTTTTCACCTTTTTGTAGTAATAAGTGTAAGGGGTCAAGTATACTGGACGTATTTGGAACAAAACATCTATAAAATCCAATCATGCCCAAAAAAGACTTGAGTTCGCTCACATTCTTAGGACACTCACAATTAAGAATGGCTTTCACTTTTTTATCTGATTTATGCAACCCATTTTTATCGATACGGAACCCTAAATATTCGACGGAATCTTTAAATAGTTCGCACTTACTCTGTTTGAGTCGCAACCCCGCATCCTGTAACCTACTCAGAACTTGCTCTAAACGTTGTAAATGCGTTTCTCGGTTAGGACCCGTAATTAAAATATCATCAAGAAAAATACACGTTCCCTCTATTCCCGATAATAGTTGTTCCATTGTTCGTTGAAATATAAACGGGGCATTTGACAAACCAAAAACTAACCTATTGTAACAAAATAATCCTTTATGAGTGTTTATACACGTTAAGCGTTTTGACTCGTCCAGAACCAACTGAGAGTATGCGCGCGATAAGTCCAGTTTAGAGAATTCCACTCCCCCGTGTAGCCTCGCAAATAAATCCTCTATTCTCGGTAATGGATAATTATCTAAGTACAAAACTTTATTAAGCGTGACCGAAAAATCGCCACAAATGCGTATATTTCCATCGGGTCGCAATACGGGGACGATAGGAGTAGCTACATCGGAATGATCTATTTTCTCCAGTATACCTAACTCGACTAATCGCTGCAACTCTGCCTCCACTTTTGGTTTAAGAGCTAAGGGCACCGGACGTGGTTTAAAAAATTTCAATGTACTATCGGGTTTAATTTTTAAGGTTATTTTATATTTGTTAAATTCACCTAATTCGTCTGAAAATAATTTGGCATATTTGTTTTTAAATTGATCTCCCAAATCGAGATTTTGTAAATTATTACAGTAATTGGTACTTAGTTGCAAGTCAAACGCACATATGAAATTTCGTCCTAATAAAACGGGTTTCTTGGATTTATTTTCCGAGACGAACATTTTAATCTGTTTTGTGCGACCTTCGTAAATCACCGGCAACGTAACGCATCCTTTTGGAATAAGCTTACTTTCATTATAGCAATTAAAAACTTCTAACGACGGCTGCAACTCGTACGCGGCGAAAACATTCATGTACAATGAGTAAGGAAGAATTGAAATTGCACTACCGGTATCTATCTCACATAAAATGTTTTCGCCCGCTAAAGACACCGTCTCGAGCATAGGTTTCTCATTAGTGCATTTTATATTAAAAAGATCGAAACTACCTGTGATGGTGTCGTCGTCATCCGCAGTCAGGAAATGGTTGCTCCTGTATTTCGCCTTACCCGTACACATACGCTTCAAATGACCTTTGACCTTACATTTAGTGCACGTGAAATTTATAAAACGACACTGATCTTTCGAATGACTTTTATAACCACACACTTCACAACGAGAGTCTAGCATGACGGCAGATCGCGCCGCTCCGCTGCCGGTCCGCACGGCGTACACGGGCGCCGGCGCCGCCGCGGCGGGCGCGGGCGCGGGCCCGGCGGCGCGTAGCGCCTGGCGCGCACAGCGGACACTTTGCGCTAATTCCAGCGCCCGGTTGAACGTCAAACTCTCCAAGTTTTGCGCGAATAACTTCTCCTTCTCCTTAATATCCTCCAATCCGAGGACGAACCGATCACGAAGCATAGTGTCGAGTTCCGTTTTAAACCCACAATGCTCTGCTAAATTACGCACTCGCGTTGCCCATTCGGCTAAATCTTCCCCGATGCGCTGCTCCGCCTTATAAAACTTATAACGCTCGGCAAAAGAACTTTTCTTTGATTCGAAATGAGCGTCAAAATGCTGTATAAGCGTCTTATATTCGACATTATCGAGCTCCGTCGGAAACAACAAACTCCTTGCAACACGGTACGTGTCTTCCACCAACGCCGTCAACAGGATTGCCTTTCGTTTGGCTCCAGATTTATCCGAATCATCGGTAATATCGTTTGCCGTGCAAAACTGGCCTAAACGACTCTTAAATATCGCCCATTCCTGTGTTCGATGGTCGAAAGTGAGACTGCCACCAAACATGTTCCCGTGACTCGCCATAATTGCTTCTTATCGCTTGATTTCATTTACCTATATCCACTAAACACTAAACACACGCGTGAATTACTAAATCGTCGCCAATTTGTGGTATTTAGGCTAGGAAACGATATTGAAACACGGAGCTCACGTTAACAGTTTAATCTATAATTACAGACAGCCTGAGGGTAGGGGTATAAATCCCAACTACCGACGACATATGCCATAAATACCGAGAGCGAAAGGCGCACCTGAATCTCCTCTATCGTTTCAACTATACGCTGCCAACAACACGACTATACCTACGTATGGCGAAAAAACATACGAACTCGACCTTAACCTGCGCCGTCCGTTCAAATGGAAGTTTATTGTTGCCGCCGTGTCGAAACCAATCCTCGGAGCAGATTTTCTGAATCATCACGAGTTAATAGTCGACGTGACGAACCGAAGATTGATCGACGGAAAGACATTGCTCACTACAAACGCACAAATTTGTAAAACGAACATACCTACAGTTCGGAGCATCCGCGTAGGACAAACCTATCACGACATACTTGCTGAGTTCCCTGGAATTACAAGACTTACATCAATGAAACTCAGTCCGAAGCACACAGTCGAGCATGTCATTGAAACAATTGGTCAACCTGTTCACTGCCGAGCGAGACCAATCGCACCTCATCGCTACGAACAGGTCAAAAAAGAATTTCAAAACATGATAGAACAAGGCTTATGTCGTCCTAGTAAGAGCCAATGGTCCTCACCGTTGCACGTAGTGCCTAAGAAAAATGGAGATCTACGTGTATGTGGTGACTACCGAAGACTCAACGCCATCACGATACCCGATCGCTACCCTATACCACGCATACGCGACTTTACGTATCAACTCGCCGGGAAAACAATTTTTTCTACGATCGACCTCAATCGTGCCTACCAGCAACTTCCGATCAGCGAGCGAGATATTGAAAAATCGGCGATCATTACGCCGTTCGGATTGTTTGAATTCCCGCGTATGTGCCCAGGCTTAAGGAACTGCGGTCAAACATTTCAAAGGTTCATACACGAAGTACTCAGAGGGCTGGATTACGTTTTCCCGTTCGTCGACGACCTACTAGTAGCTTCAACCACCGAGGAGGAACACCGAGCACATTTACGCGTTATCTTACAACGTCTCGATGAATACGGAATCACAATAAACCCCGCAAAATGTGTTTTTGGTCAACCTACGGTGAAGTTTCTCGGCTACGAAGTGAACAAAGACGGTATCCAACCACCGAGAGAAAAAGTACAAGCAATCGCCGATTACCCAAAACCTAAAACAATCGAAGAATTACGACGTTTTCTCGGTATGATAAACTTTTATCGAGAAAATATCAAAGACGCCGCAATAATTCAATCTCCACTCTGCAAGTATCTACACAACGCGAAGAAAAGAGACAAGTCGCAAATCGAATGGACTGAAGAAGCTACGCAAGCCTACGAAGCGTGTAAAACGAGCATACAAAACGCCGCCCTACTCGCACACCCTCAGCACGAAGCTCGACTCGCGATATTTTGTGACGCCTCAAACACCGTGGCTGGCGCTGTTTTACAACAGTTCACTAACAAAAAATGGCAGCCACTCGGATATTTCTCGCGCAAGTTCACAGAAGCTCAAAAAAAATACAGCACGTTCGATCGAGAACTCCTGTCAATATATTTATCGTTAAAACATTTTAGAAAAATGTTTGAAGGAAGACCGCTAACAATATTCACAGACCACAAGCCGCTCACATTCGCATTTACGAAATCATCAAACGACGGCGAATCACCGCGACGCACTCGACACCTACTTTTCATAAGCGAATTCACGACCGATATTCGCTATGTAAGTGGGAAGGAAAACGCTGTAGCGGACGCACTTTCGCGCATCGACGCGATTACCTGCCCAACGCCGATCGACTTCAAAGAGTTAGCCGCAGCGCAAGAAAGGGATAGCGACATTCAATGCCTGCAGCAACAAGAAAATATATCACTGAAAAAAATCAAGATTCCCGGAACTGACTTTAACATATACTGCGAAACTACTACAGGCAACGATCGTCCGTACCTACCTGCGGATTACCGACGCACTGTATTTGACTATATGCACAACATTAGTCATCCTGGCACTCGCACCACGCGCAAGATGATTGCAAGCAAATACTTCTGGCCTTCAATGAATAAGGACATCGGAACATGGGCAAAAGCATGCATCGCATGCCAACGAACAAAGATACAGCAACATACTACAAGTACTTTATCAACGTTCCAACCTACAGCCCGTTTCGAACACGTACATTGTGACATCATCGGTCCAATGCCAACAACGTCCGACGGTTACCGTTACTGCCTAACAATCATTGACCGCGCAACTCGATGGCCCGAAGCGATCCCGCTAAAAGAAGTCGCCGCTGAAGAAGTCGCCAAAGCTGTCTACGAAGGATGGATGTCAAGATTCGGATGCCCAGCTACAATAACAACGGATCAAGGTCGACAGTTCGAAAGTCGAATATTTGCGCACCTAACACAGCTGCTTGGTATCGCAAAAACGCGCACAACGCCGTACCATCCGATATGCAACGGTGTCCTTGAACGATGGCATCGAACGATTAAGACAGCACTAAAAGCTAGACTCTTATCCGCTAAAAGTTGGATTAACGAGCTACCTACAGTGCTTCTAGGTGTCCGTGCGGCGCTCCGCGCCGACACAAACGTAAGTGCAGCGCAACTTACATACGGATGCAACATTCGTCTACCCGGGGAGTTTCTAACAAACGCAACAAGCAACAACGTCATAATGGACAGCTCCTACGTCGAACAACTGAGAGAAACCATCCGACAACTGAAACCAGTACCGAGTCAACCGCATAGCAACAAAAGATCTATCTTCATTCACCGCGATCTAACTACGTGCGATTACGTGTTTATTCGAGTCGACGCAGTTAGAAAGCCACTGCAGGCGCCATACGACGGTCCCTACAAAGTACTGAATCGAACCGACAAGGTTTTCACTATTCAGTTACCTACACGAGAGGCAAAAATTTCAATCGATCGTCTTAAGCCTGCATACACCATAACAGAAAATGCAGAGCCCAATTCGGTGCAGAGACAAGGACCTGTGATCACCTACACACCAAGTCCAGCGACGACGCTTTTATCGCCGCCGTCCACACAATCGCCGCCGACGCTGACACCGACGCCGCCGACGCTGACACCGACGCCGCCGACGCCGATGCTGCCGACACCGACACCACCGGCCTGTGCAAGGAGAGGCCCTGCAACATCTTCTACAAATAAGAACTCAGTATTGATTCCTACGGATTCACGACAATCACGGATGACCCGCAGCGGACGCATCGTTCGTCTACCCGTACGCTTCGCTGAGGAGGGAGCCATGTAGCCGACGTGTCCGTCCACTACAACATCGTTTAGCATGTAGATATAGAATAGCTTATTAATAATTAGAAATAGAAATAGTTTTATAACTAGAAAATAGAATACGTAAATCCATTTTCGTAGCAACGTAATAAAATAACAGTTAGTTCTCGTAAGCCGGACCCCGTAAGGTTGCACTATGTTATTGTATAACCTGAAACCGTTACGGTCGACTATTGTTCAATGTTCACTCATTAAGTTCCGTAACGTTATTGTATTATATTTGTTTATTAGGGTTCACCTCCGCAGAATTTCGGCAGAGTCAAAGAAGTATTGTCCATTTTATTGTGTATAATTAAGCGTAGTTTTAGTTGCGTGGGAAACTTTCGGTACCGTTACACCGTTATCAGGAGATAGTAATGTTACCTCAAAAGGACCAAGGATACGGTTATACGCGTCATTCCCTCGCACGCACTCGTTCGGTAAACGTCAACCTCCTGAGTATCGTTACGCTAGTAGAGCAAAATAGTGTTGCCTCTAGTCTAGTTAAGCTTTCACGAATAAAATAATCTTCGACGATCAAGATCTATCTTTAAGGAGTATTTCCCTCGATACCAAAACACGCATTACCTAAAGATAGATAAAGCCCTAAACGAACTACGTAAATTGCCTAACCTAGGGCCTAGTGCAGTGGATTTGAATGATTTTGCCATTAAAGTAGTGAACATTGTGACGACACTTGCAAGTTTAGACCGACGTGCGTATGCAGGTAATCCGTTTCTTATACGTGAAATTACAGAACGCCTGTCACCCCACGTCCGATCGCGCTGGTGCCAGTATGCAGAAGAAAAGCTCGAGCAGGCTGAGAGCGAGCTCACGCTCATGGTCAACTTTCTGCTCGACATCAGCGACAAGGAATTGCAGTACAGCCATGCGCGCGGAAGCGTCAATCGTCGCAGCGCGCCAGCGCCTATGCGTGAGGACATACGCGTAGGCCGGAGAACCTCAGCGTCAAACCCTCAGCCGTCAAATGGTGGAGCGATCCGCAAGTATAACTCAAGTCGTGTGCAAACGTATACCACTGACAAATTAGAACCTTGCCTTTGCTGTGGTGGCGTGCACACTGCTACAAATTGTAAACGTGTATTAGATATGAGTGTTGCGGCTCGATGGGAATGGGCGAAAGATAATAAGATTTGTTTTAAATGTCTTAACAGGAGACACAGGCGTGGCAACTGCAAGGCGGGTGTATGCGGAGAGCGAGGATGCCAGCACCCGCATCACCCGCTGCTGCATGATGAATCTATACTCCTACGAAGGGAACTACAATCTTCACGGCGTGACGAAGCGGCCTCAGCTACGCCTGCCAGCGCGCCCATCGAGCCCGAGCGCGCACAGAGAGAGCACACGTTGACGACGGCGGAAAGAGAGGGGGCACTACCGGCTCACCACTTCGTGCTGAACACAGAGCACCAAGAGCCGTCAGACGTTTTGCTTAAGGTAATACCTATACTTTTATCTGGACCGACAGGCGAGATCAAATGCTACGCGCTCTGTGACGATGGCTCGACTATTAGTCTGTGCGAGGATTCGATAGCCGACGCCGTGGGTGCTGTGGGCGTGGAAGCGCCACTACACATCAATGGGATTGGTCCCATGTCAACAATCGAGCCCAGCCGACGCGTGACGGTACAAATACGCGGGCTGACCGGAGGACATACCCATCTCGTCAGACTTAGAACGGTAAAGAACCTAGGCATTAACTCTCAACAAGTGCCAAGAACATTAGTTAAGCAGTACGAGCACCTGAGAGGCCTGCAGGAGGCCACATATGACACCGCCACGCCTCGGGTACTCATCGGGTCAGACAACTGGCATATGATATTTCCACTTGAGGCTCGTATCGGAACAAGGAGAGAACCCGCTGCAGTTAGGATAGATCTTGGCTGGTTAATATATGGACGCGCGCCGCAGACCCCGCGACGAGCTGAACGAGTGCTGCATCTCTCACAAGCAAGCGAACGAGATGGTGCGTTTGCTGTGACTGCAGACGTAGAAGAGATGTTCTTGAGAATCCAGATCCGTGAAGAGGACAGAAACTCGCAGATGTTCCTGTGGCGAGCGGCGCGTAGAAGCGGCGTCCCTGACGTGTACCGGATGAGGTCAATGGTGTTTGGAATCGCGAGCTCCCCATTCCTTGCACATTCGGTAAGAAATTATAATGCTTATGCTTATGAGAACCGCTACCCGAGGGCCCTTGAAGACATAGTTAGAAACCACTATATGGACGACTACGTTTCAAGCTATGAAAACGAAGCAGACGCTATCGCGTACGCCGAAGAGGTATCCGCTTGCCATGCGCACGCTGGATTTCATCTCCGCGGGTGGTCTAGTAACTCGCCACTTCTCATAGAACGGATTCCAGAGGAACTACGAGCCGACACACCCGCACCGATTGGCGATAAGGAACAAAAGGTATTGGGTCTAACCTGGGATGCGAGGACAGACCATCTCGGCTTCAACACTACCATGATCCGAGTCCCAAGCGAAGTTAAGGAACGTAAAAGGGCTCCAACGAAAAGAGAGACTCTCAGCGCAGTAATGAGTATATATGATCCGTTAGGAATAATCTCTTATTTCTCAATTACAGTAAAGATCCAGCTTCAGCGACTCTGGAGCCTGGGTTTGGATTGGAACGCTCCGCTGCCACCAGACGAGTGTGAGGAGTTCCAGACATGGCTGCGAGCGCTAGAACACGTCGGTAGACTGCGCATTCCCCGCCACTACGGACCTATGGAAATGGTGAGACGAACCCTCCATATTTTCGTTGATGCCTCCTCACAAGCATATGCAGCGGTCGCTTATTGGCGTATCGAAAGACGAGGGGAGGTCTACGTCAGCCTGATCGTGGCAAAGGCTAAAGTGGGACCAACGCGCTCTATTTCGATTCCACGAGCGAAGCTACAGTCGGCCTTGATCGGAGCTCGACTGAAGAAAACTATCCTAGAGCAACACAGGTACGAGGTAGCGGAAGTCGTAATATGGTCCGACAGCCGAACAACACTCCATTGGGTACGGGAAAATGCACGCCGTTACAGCGCCTATGTCTCGCACCGCCTGGGCGAGATCGCTGAGCTCACGGAACCAGAACAGTGGCGATGGGTGCCGACACGCCAGAACGTCGCAGACGACGCCACCCGAGCGGGACAGCACACGTGAGTTTGACATAACACACAGATGGTTCCAAGGACCCGCTTTCCTACGGCTACCGACAACAGAATGGCCACAAGAACCATTGAACCAGCCAGAACCAGAGCTACAAGTACTGGAGGTCAAGCAGTGCTTTGTGAGTCGCGAGGTTGCCTCGCCACCGTTGCCTGATGTGAGCCGATTTTCAAGCTACGGACCGTCTACTGGGTACCACTGCAAGAATGTTGCAATTTATAGACATTATAAAATCCAAAGCTACGATGAATTTACAAACCAAACATATTCTGGCCGCTGAACGTTTATTATTGCAGAGAGCGCAGAAGGAGGACTTCGCTGACGAGCTACGGAGCCTCCGCCGCGGCGAGCCTCTAACCAAAGGCAGCGCGCTCTTCGAACTGGACCCCGAGCTCGCAGCTGACAACGTGCTCCGCATGCGGGGGCGCATCGACGCCGCACCCGTGCCTATCAACAAGAGTCCGGCCATTCTACATGGACGCAACCGGTTGGCCAGACTTATTATATTTAGAATGCATAGAAGAGCGGCGCACGCTAATAATGAACGCGTTGTAAACGATGTTAGACAAGAATATTGGATATTGCGCCTAAGACCGACTGTGCGTGCAATCGCAAGCACTTGTCAACTCTGCCGCATTAGAAAAGCGACTCCACGCGCCCCGCCTATGGGAGATTTGCCGCTGTCGCGCATAGAGCCATTTTGTAGACCCTTTACAAACACTGGTGTAGATCTATTCGGTCATATTACAGTTACCATCGGGAGGAGACACGAGAAGCGCTGGGTGGCGCTCTACACCTGCCTGACGACCCGGGCGGTGCATCTGGAGCTGGTGCATTCCCTCAGCACTGACTCCGCCATCATGTCACTTCGTCGCATGGCCGCGCGACGGGGCTGGCCCCGCACTATGTGGAGCGACAACGGAACCAATTTCCGTGGCGCTACGGCTGAGCTACGGGCTTGCCTATGAAGAATGGCTGCCCGCACTGCAGCAGTACGGCCTGCAGTATCGCTTGGACTGGCGATTCATTCCCCCCGGAGCCCCGAACCAAGGCGGCGCCTGGGAGCGGATGGTCCGCTCTGTGAAGACTGCTCTCATGGCGACGCTACACTCGCGAGCGCCCAAGGAAGAGGTGCTTGCGACTCTACTGGCCGAGGCCGAGGCGTGCGTTAACGCTCGGCCTCTCACACATGTCTCGGTCGATCCACGCGATCCCGAGGCACTGACACCGAACCATTTCCTGCTCAACGGCCCCACGGGGACTCCTCTCACTGGCCCCTGTGGCGAGGTCAAACCGACGAGCCTGGAAAGTCAGCCAGGCACTCGCCGACTCCTTTTGGCGTCGCTGGGTGCGCGAGATCTTACCTACCCTCGCCCCGCGACGATCTTCAGCGACGGGCGAGCGACCACTGGCGGGCGGCGACCTAGTCATCGTCGTCGACCCCTCATTACCACGCAACGTATGGCCACGAGGCGTGGTTGAACGAGTTTACCCGGGCCCAGACGGTGGCATTCGCAGCGCGGAGGTGCGGACCAAGGGCGGCACCTTCAAAAGACCCACGACCAGGCTGGCTGTCTTGCCGGTCGATCCAGAGTCGACGTAGCAAGTCGACGAGGGGAGTGTGGGCGACAGCCGACACGCAATCGAATGTATGTTATTATTCCGTAGATAACCCTAAGTTATAAATTCCTTACTTAAGTTGTAATAGCAAAAATAAAGATCTTTATCAACGTAGGTAGCCTAAGACCTAGGTAGACTATGTATTATGTCTAAGTTGTAATGTAAATTAAGACCTAAACTGAACCGTTAATTCAGAATAAGCCCTAGAACCTTTCTTGATCCCAGTCATGAAATAATGAGCCCGATTATGCCTATACTTTATATTACGTGGTTAGAGCGAGAGAATGTGAGCTAAACAGGTAATACATAGGAATGGTAAATTTCCCCAAAATAATTGGGGAAAATCTTTGGTACTCATACCTACTTCAAGCCTGAACCTGCGGGTAAAAGTACGTATGGGTATCATTGTGGAAAAAGGTAACGGTTATGATCTAGGTAAAATCTAGACTTTCACCTCTCTCCTTGAACCGTAGGATGAGATAATATGCATAACACGTGCCGAACTGACAGATTTGGCTCATTAAATCTGGACTTTGTAGCTAAACCGTAATCATGCGCTCGTTTAAACTATTGCAAGCTTATAGAACTTAATTAGACTCGTCTAAAAACATATAGTTATATAACCCCACGATTTAGCTCGAAGTAGGAAGCCTAGATAATTACCAAATGGAAAGACAAAATGTAGGAAAATACGTCTAAACTTGTGCATTTTTACGCAGCAACGTGGACCAATCACAGACGCTAAACCGCTCGCGTTAGTTAATGTGACAAAGTTATAACAATTCCGTTCGAGCGGCATTACCATCATGAGAGCCGCTAATCCTTGCCTGTGATTGGCCCAAATTTATGCCGCTAAAACATACAAATATGGGTGGACTGGAAAAAGCCAGTCAGTCAGCTGCCCACACCGTCCCCAAAATGACGGCCAACAGACCACCCCACCAGTCGGTGGGGAAGCGACCCGCGACAGCCGCCGCAGCCATTGTGCGGTAGCGGCCCCTCATACCCCCCTGACGGGGGGTATCGACAGATCACTCATGCAAGCCAGTCAGTCGCCATTCCGGACCCGAAATAAGTGAACGTAAACCTAAGTGCTTAAGTTGATCGTAAAACTATAACTTGTGAGAACCTATTAATAAGATCCATTTGTAAAATCAGACCCTTTTTTATTTTTGAGCTATCGTAGATGTTCCTGTAGGCGACCGTCACCTACAACCAGCATTTAAAAATAATGAATTATATTCAATAAACAGATTCATTAATAAAAAATAAGAAGATAAATACAGTGTTTATTAGTTTGCAAGAAGAATTTGAAGTACCTATGGCTTACAAATTTCGTGGCATGAGAATTGTACTTATAAGAGTATAGGTACTTAGACCTACCTATACTCTAGCTTCCTACCTAGGAATGATAAATATTATAATATCGTTAACTTTAATACAAATAATAGTGTTTTTTATTTCATTGTTATTAATAGTTTATAAAGGCTGAGTACTGGGTACACAAAGGCTGCTTACTGGATTTTAGAGGCTGACTACTGGAGAAAAGTGCCATTTTTTGTTTAATCTTAATTATAGATATTATAAAGAGGATTGTTATTTTTTGACATACTTTATTTCAAAACTATAATAAACACTTGATCTAACCATGTCATGCGTTTATTTATCCGACTAATCCTGTAGAAACGTCGAGAGTACAAACTTTAAAAATGCGTTATAAGGCTGACTACTGGTGCCTTTACCCTATCATTGATTTTTCCTATCTACTACTCGTTGTGGAGCCATCATCAGCAGTAAGCAGTAGTATCATAAACATGTTAAAATGTTTACAAGCCCTCGCATTAAAAATGATAGAAATACAACACAAATTAATATTGACCTAACTGATAACGTATTAAGGTTGATATTCAAATGAACATCGAATCAAAACATCACCAAAGACGATGAAGATAAAACCTCTTTAAGAACGTTTGATTAT
>NW_026907925.1:0-68037 GCF_033807575.1 Cydia pomonella
TTGGGTAACATTTTATAAACCTGGGAGTCATATGTTACAAATTTGCGGTTTGCCTCTTTCTAATAAATATGCTCGCTAGAAAGGAAGTCAAACAACTTTTTAAAGTTTGTTGTACCTGGGTACCTACACCTACCCAAATAGTACTTTTTCCTTTTTTTAATAGTATTTTTTAATAGTTGAGATAGAGGAATAGGTATGGGAAGTTAGCGAACCCAAAACAAGGTCTTAAAATCTGGGTCTATTGAAATGGAAGTGTTTCCAGAGGGATGAAGCGAGCGAGGCTATTTCGGATTCGCCGTAGTCAGGCTTATTATGGTGAGTCATGAAGAGCGTTGAACCTGCGCGTCCGCTGCTGCACCGTGCGGCTGCGGTGCCTTGCTAGTTAAGAAGGCTACATAATAAATTCACAAATAAAATTTTACTATCTCTAGTAGTAAATCGAGAACGAGGTCAATTTTGATACAACCAGGCCCGTTTTAAGTAGATGAGCTACAAAAAAAAGTTATTGAGTTAAATTTTACATACTAAATAGAGATATAGTAAACACCCCTATAATGGAACAGGCACCAGTAATGGGATGGTATAGACAAATCCGTTAAAACAAGTATTTACCATCAATTGTTAATCGCTGGTAACATTTTACCATAAACAAGAGCCAAAGAGCTGCTTAAGTTTAATTTTTCATTGATATTTAAAAAATAAAAAAAATCGTTTATTCACGTTTCATGCCTTATAAATATTAACAATATACTTCTGCCAAACCACAGAGTGGTTTGTTGGCAGACGAAGCTCCTATAATATGCAAGCTAGGTAGTCTATATGTTACTTATATTTTTATCTATTTAACCCCTTACCGCATGCGCAGCCCTATATGGCAGTTTTTTTTTTTTTTTTTTTTTTTTTTTTTTTTTTTTTTTTTTTTTTTTTTTTAAGGTTTTCTGCGTCGTTTGTAGACGCAGGGCCCTCGCTAGTAATACGGGCGACCCTGAGTCCGCGGTGACATTTGTGATTGTTATTGGTGGTTTTTAGATATCGAATTTGGCATCACTATCTTGGTAATAGTGATGCTCGTCATTTAAACTCGATTTTCTTTTTGTGTTCAAGCTATGGATATAAGGTCCCCGCAGATATACGGGCGACAATATATCCGATGATGATTGTTGATTTAACAAAGATAGTTTTTGTTGAATAATCATTACTCGGAATTTACTATTATTATTATTATTAAAACAATTTAAAGAAGATTTAGTGAATTTACAAGGATGTTGTATCAAAGGCGCATTTTTTAACTGTGTTGTTTTATTTTAATGTTTAATCATACTGGATTCTATTGTCTATGGTTGCTTTGACTGCTGTAATACGTGGGCATTTGTGGTCTATTGCGGTATGGTTCATTTCATGCTTAGTGTTGTATTTTTTGTTGTGTTGCTGGCAGTTGTAACATGTTGGGTTATTTTGTTTGTTTGGGCAATTCTTATAAGTGTGTGATTGGTCGGCGCAATGTGAGCATGGTTTTGTGGTTGCCTTACAGTGGACACGTGTGTGGCCGAACTGCAGACAACTGAGGCACTGCTTAAAAGGTGAATGTTCGGTAGCATGAACACGCTGGTGCTCGATGTTAAGCCTGCCCAGTGCCATAATGGCTTTCCACGTCGCAGGCTGGCACCTAAAGACCGCGTTGTACAAATTTCCATTCCTGTTGTTTGTGACGAAACACAACTGGAGCGCATGTTCGTTGCACAGGGTTTCCTTCACCGATGGGTTCTGGGAGGAGATGATGTGTATAAGTTCTTCCTTGACGGTATCCTTATATATCCCCTTCAGAATCACCATCGGCGAGAGGGTCCTGGCCGGCTCAGCTTTAATTGTTGTGTTGGTCAGCCGGTTGATTGTTTCGTCACGTTGTTTCTCGTCTTCAAATTCGATGCGGATCTTGTTGTTGGTGATGGGTTTGACATTCATGGGAGCATAGCTGAGGTTTTTGAACGAAAGTTTGCTACGCAAGGTGCCCATGGCCTCAGTAGTTGTTTTAGTGTTTTCCACCGTAGCTATAAGAGCAGGGTGGGTTTTAGGTTTATTGAGTGCAGGCGCGGGCGTTTTTAGTTTTTCACTGTATGTAGGGCGACTTTGTTCGACAGTGCAGCCCGACTCTGTCCTGCCGATTGTATTCTTGACCAGATCGCTAAGAGTCTTCTGCTCCTCGCGAATCTGGTCAAGTTGCACTTGTACAGAATTTATAATGTCCTGATGCACTGGCTCAGGAGGTCTGTCATCAGGGTCGGTTTGGACCCCTTTTGACGACTGGTCTGTGGGGGTAGGTGTCTGCAGCAAAATGTTCCGGATCTGCGCACGCATCTGATTAGCGTAACTCGCGAATATTGCCGGGACATTTTGTGCAGAGATTTTAATTTGCCGCTTATTCTCGACAGTTATGCTGCGATGAGTTTTGGTAGTCTCCAGGTTTTCGAGGATCTGTTTACACTCGAACTCTAGATCGCCGGCTAACTCGTCGATCAGCTCCAACACCGGGTGAATGTTGTCGCGCGCTGGCGACGGAGGACGTGCTTGCTGGGCAGGTGGGCCCGGCAGTGTGGTGGTGAAGAGATCTCCGAAGTTTTCCGAAAGATCCAGGTTGGTTAGACTTTCAGAGCTCATTTTTAGTGATTATTGTAGCTACGGTGAGGTTAAAAACAAATAATGTCGAGTTTTGAGAAACTGAAAATTACAGAAATTCAGCAACAGCACGTCGCTAAGAAAAACTAATAATGAGAAAAGATAGCTCTTAAAAGGCACTATAAGGAATAGTAAACAACAGGAATTTACAATAAGCCAAAATGAAGTTATGAATTTTAAAGTCAAAAATTTTAAAGAGTCAGAAAGTGTTTTTTGAAAATTTTATAAGAAGAAGATATTGGAAATGACAAAAACTGTTAAGAACTATAAAGGAACAATTAAAAGGAAACGATGGACACTAAAAAGAAGAAAATCGGACAATTAGGAGAAAAGATATGAATTTTCAAAGTTTGGGAATTTTTGAAGATAGTGTGAAAAAGGGGAAAATGGAGATATCTCCGGAACCAGAAGGGTCCCGATGGTCGGGATAGTCTTAAATGATAGAGAAAAATTAGGAGAGCATATATTCCGAAAATCAGGTAAATGCGGGTATATTAAGTGTATTTGCGAAGGCTTGGTTAGGTTAGGTTAGGTTAGGTTAGGTTAGGTTAGGTTCCCCCCGCGGGTTGCCCACCTTGTCGTGGTGGAGGGGCTTAGTAGCCGTGGCTTGGTCACCCACGGTGAAGCGAAGAGGCAACCAGGGCCGGCCTGTTTGAGGTGCGGGCTGGCCCGAGGAGGACGCTCCAAGTGGGCTTGGTGAGCCCGCTTGTGACGCGCTGGAGGTGGACCGTCGAGGAAGAGGAGTGTCGGTATTGCGGTGAGCCGTTCTCCCTATCCTCGACGGCCGAGGTGGGATCGCAGGGGAAGAGGCGTGATGGTATCATGATGCGCCACTCTCCCTATCCCCTGCGACCTTGGCGGGGCCGTTCCGCAGTAGCGGCGTTGGTGGGGCTGCAGAGGAAGAGGAGTGTCGGTATTACGGTGTGCCGTTCTCCCTGTCCTCTGCAGCCGAGTTTGTGGTTTGCGGCAGAACCATGGACCTCAACTGCCGCCGGGCGCTGGGAGTTTTCTGGCGCCCGTGGCCTCCTTGTGGCGGGCTCGGGGGGGTCCGCTACACTGCAGGACGGAGGCCGAGGAGGAAGGCGCGTCGAACCATCTGGCGCGCCTAGCGTGAAGGGCCTTCGGGCATTTGCGAGGGAGCCGCTCGCGGGCGGCTGCCGCCGGTGGGGTCGCGGATGAGTGCGCAAGCGTTCCCGTAACCCCACCAATAAGGCGGCGAGGTGACATATGGGGGGTTTTTAGTGGGTATACCGTCGGCCTCATTAGCCTGGACGGGAGTCCCACATAACCACTCGGGTCGCCCCCCGCACCCGGGTGGTATGCGGAATGCATTTTCCCCCCTAGAAAAAAAAAAAAAAAAAAAAAAAAAAAAAAAAAAAAAAAAAAAAAAAAGGTTAGGTTAGGTTAGGTTCCACGGACCTGCTCGGGTGTCCGAGTGGGCGGGGAGGTGAACCCCGACGTGGCGCGTCCCCAGGTGGTGGATAGGGGAATGCCCCGTCTCGTCGTCGAGCCGGGGTAGGACGTAGTCCCGCGAACCAAACACCGGGGGGGAATTGGGGGGCTTTCTGCCCGAGAACGGCTCTCCACGCGTCCTTCTGAATAAGCAGACGGCGCAGTGGATGAGCAGAGAGGAGGAGACATGGGAGCGATGTGTGGTGTCGATCGGGTCGCTGTTTTGCGCGCGAACTTCCGGGGACCCTCCTCCCGTAGGCGCTGGAGGGGACTGGGGGGACCTCTGACGCGGCATGGATGTGTGAGGTTGCCGGATTGGGGAGCCTTCTGCTTTTCTGACATTGCCTAGCTGTCTGGAAGGATTGTGCATTGGGCTTCTGTGAAACCCAAGAGCAGATCCATTTCTCCGGGCGGGTCGGTGGTGTTAGCGAATCGGGAGGCTCGCGCATCGGATGCCGCGCGTATCGTTGGCGCGTCTGGGGGACCTTCGGCCTCCAGTGGCGGCTGCGGGGGGACATACCCCGGATCTTCGCCCGTAGAGCAGCTCCTCGATTGATACCTTGAGAAATGTCTGCATAGCTGTGCTAGTGTTCCCCGGGGCTATGCCGAGTAATGCTCCTCATATCGCACAGGCCTGGAATGAGAGGCCAGATGCGGGCGGCTCCGCGTGTCCCTCTGAGTAGCAGAGGGCACAGTGCGAGACGCAAGGTCCCTGTCGGGACGCCGATGGAACCCGCTAGTAATTTCCTCTGGCGGGGGGAGGAGCACGTGGAAGAAAACCACTATAAAAATCACCCCAATCCCAAGGTGTGTCTGACGTGCCGACGGGATGCGTGGCTGGGGGGAGCCCAGTCACAAGCGTCAGGGAGGGGCATACCTCCTTAAAAATAGTAAACAAAATGAGTGGAAACGAAAATGGAGAACTACCCCAGGAGGTTCCAATCCTCCATGTCGCCACAGGACGGGTAAGCGCCCGTGCTGTGGCGACATGCCGCCTTCCGTATTCTGGGGGGGCAAACCACTCGAGACTCCGAAACGACGACACTGGCAAAGACTTCATGGACACCGATTTGCAGAGTGATTTGGTTTTGAGGCTGCAGGGAGGAGGTGATAGTGAGCATAGTGGTCCGGCAGAGGCAGAAGCCTCCACGAAGCCCCCTAAAGATGGACTCCGGTCACAAAGAGATGCCCAGGGGCGCTTTGTGCGCCATGTTGAAGACGTGCCTCCAGGGCTGGCGGTGGACTCTGTACGCTCCCCACCCGAACCAGCTAGGGTGCTTAGTGAGAGACGTAAAGCCGTAGTGCGAATTGAACGCCTCACAGAAAGGGTCTCCTCTCTTGGCAGGGAGGAGTTCTTCTCCCCCAGGAGAATAGACGCGGGCGGCCTCCCTGGGCCCGAAGTGTTCTTCTCTCCGGTGCAAACCGATGGGGAAACCGCCGAATCCGACGCTTCGCTAACTGCCGAAGGACGGAAGAGGCAGCGAAGCAGCGGTAGCGACACGGGAGCATCACAGAGCGGCGAGGCTTCTGATCTTGCGGAGCGAAGAAAGTCCGCCTCGGGACCTTCCAAGCGAGGAAGAGGCCGCATACCAGCCACAACACGCTACGCGGGGCTGGCCAAGGAGAAGGCTGAGCTCCTGGAGCTGGAGCAACAGGAGCGCGAGCTGCAGGCCGAAGAGGACCTTAGGGCCGCGTCCAAAAAAGTGACGCTAAGACGGCTTGCCCGCCATCCGGAATCGTTTGGGACGACAAGCGGGTCAGACGACGAAGAAAACCGCACAGCCCTGGCACTGAACCAGCAGGTGCGTGACAGTCTGGGGCTTATCAAGGAAGTGGCCTCCAAGTCCAAAAACCTAAAGGGCACGTACCAACGTGTCCTGAAGGAGGCGGTGGTCGCGATCCGGGAAGCAGTCGGCGAGTTGAGGGGCCGGACTGTCTCCGATGAGACGAGGAGGCTTGCCGCCGAAAACGCTCGACTAAAGGCGGAAATGGCCGAGCTCCGTAAGGAAATGGGCGACCTGCGTGCTAGCCTTGGGCAGCGCCGCGAAGGGACGCGCCAAGAGACGGCGACATCACCTGCTCGGGAGCAAGGCGACTTAGAGCGCAACATTGTGGCCAAGGTGAGTGCCATAATGGGTGCAAGGTTGAGCGCCTTGGAGGAGAGACTGCTTCCACAGCAACCTACCCAGGCGTCGACTGGTCCCACGCCTTCCAAAGCAGGAAGCTCCCCCCGCGGTCGCACCCCAGCTCCTACCAACCCACCGGGTGCGAAGCGGACCGCGAAGAAGAAGAGAAAGAAGGAGGGGCTCAAAAAGCCTCCTACAAGGGATCCTGGCCCCGCTTCCCAAGTCCAGCAGCCTCGGTCTGCCTCTGAAGAGGGTTGGACGACTGTGGTCAAGCGGGGTAAGAAGAACAAAAAGAAGACTGCCGCTGGAGCTGCGACGGCGCAAAAGCCGGCGGCACCGCGGAAAGCACAAGGAGGGAAGGATCGCAATAAGGGCAAGGCGAAATTGCGCGTCCCGCGGTCAGCAGCCGTAGTCCTCACCCTTCAGATGGGAGCAGAAGAGAGGGGCGTCACCTATAAAACGGTGATTAGTGAGGCCAAGTCCAAAATTTCCCTGGACGGGCTCGGGATCAATGGTCTGAGGTTCCGTAGGGCAGTGACAGGGGCAGCAATCCTGGAGATCCCAGGCCCAGTCACCACCAGCGGCGACAAAGCAGACTCCCTTGCTGCCAAGCTGAGGGAGACGCTGAATGAGGCCGACGTCCGGATAGCTAGGCCAGTAAAATGCGCGGAGATGCGCATTTCCGGCCTGGATGACTCGGTCTCAGAGGACGAGCTCGCCGCTGCCGTTGCGAAAGGTGGAGGGTGTGCCCTAGAGGCAGTGAGTGTTGGCCGGATCTCCCGCACGCCAACAGGTTTGGGTACAGCGTGGGTTCGCTGCCCCGTAGCAGTCGCCAAGAAAGTCGCGGAGGGGCGACTCCTGGTCGGCTGGGCTTCGGCTAACGTGAAGCTGCTGGAGTCTCGTCCCCTGAGGTGCTACCGCTGCCTGCTGCCTGGCCATGTTAGGAAGGGGTGCACCTCAGAAATCGACCGCAGCGACCAATGTTACCGCTGCGGTAAATCCGGCCACCTGGCCAGGGACTGCACCGCTGCACCTCGCTGCACTCTGTGCGCTGCAGCGAGTAAACCTGCCGACCACAGTACCGGCAGCAGTACCTGCACGACGGGGGCCAAAGCCCCGAAACGCGTGTTCCGGAAGGAGTCCGGCAAACCAGTCACCCCTGGAGCGTCAAAGCCTCCGGCTGCAGAAGAGGGCCCGATTAACAACGCTCCAAAATGACAGAGTCAGTTAATCGAGTCCTCCAGGCGAACATAAACCACTGCCCCGGGGCTCAAGATCTCCTCCTGCAGTCCATGGCGCAGTGGTCGATAGATGCCGCCGTGGTCGCCGAGCCGTACTATGTCCCTCCTAGGCACAACTGGGCTGCGGACTTGAATGGCGTGGTGGCCATTATAACAAAGGCGGGGGCAGAGGGCATACCGCCCCCTTCCACCTTGGCAAGGGGTCAAGGCTATGTGGCTGTCCTCTGGGGTGAAATCGTCCTGATCGGGGTATATTTCTCCCCCAACGGAACAGTCCCCGAGTTCGAAGCCTTACTCGGCCATCTAGCGGCTCTTGTTGGGCAGACCCAACCGCGCCAGATAGTTGTCGCGGGAGACTTTAATGCCAAATCCACGGCTTGGGGCTGTCCCGCGACAGAGATTCGTGGAGACCTTCTGGAGGAGTGGGCGACGATGACCGGCATGTCGGTTCTGAACCGAGGGTCGGCCAGCACCTGCGTACGCTGGCAGGGAGAGTCCATTGTGGACGTCACGTTTGCGACCCCGGCACTCGCGACCCGTGTCCGTGACTGGAGAGTGCTAGAGACAGTGGAGACATTATCAGACCATTTGTACATCCGGTTTGATGTTTCCACGTCCTCTGGAGGTACGACAGGCACGGATCGTCGTCCGGATGGTCGCGCTGCGACCTCTTCCCCTCGATGGGCCCTGAACAGCCTAGATCGTGAAGCGGTGGAGATAGCGTCCCTCGTCCAAGCCTGGGCAACATATTCCGGGCCTGTGGAGGTCGAGGAGGAGGCAGCCTGCCTCCAAGAAGCCATGACACGGATCTGTGACGCGGGCATGTCACGAGCCAAGCAACGCCCTCCGAAGCGTCAAGTGTACTGGTGGTCCCGAGAAATCGAAGAGCTTCGAAACCGCTCCAACAGGGCGAGACGTCAGTACACACGGTCCCGCCGACGAAGGCAGACCCGAGACGTTGAAGAGGAGACGCAGCTGTACAGCGCCTATAGAGAGGCGGTCAAGGCGCTGCAGCTCTCCATCTGCGAGGCGAAGGCGAGCGCCAGAGCGGAGCTTCTCGAGACGCTAAACCGAGATCCATGGGGGAGGCCGTACAGGGCGGTCAGGGGCAAACTACGCCCCTGGGCCCCCCCCTTGACGGAGAGTCTCGAGCCTCGACTGCTGGAGGTGGTTGTTTCCAACTTGTTCCCGAACAGACCGGAACACCAGCCCCCAGCAATGACACCTTCCCATCAGCTCGTAGGGTATGAGGGTGCGGAAGTCGGGGTGCCTCCGGTAACGGAGGCAGAGCTAGATGCAGCTGTGATAAAGCTGAAAGCCAAAAACACGGCACCGGGTCCAGATGGGATCCCGGGACGCGTCCTGGCTCTGGCGCTGCGGGCCCTGGGGGAGAGATTCCGCGGGCTGCTGGACGCCTGTCTACAGTCCGGCCGTTTTCCGACCATCTGGAAAACGGGCCGGCTCGTCCTCCTTAAAAAGGATGGGCGTCCCGCAGACTCTCCATCAGCCTACCGACCGATTGTGTTGCTCAACGAGGCTGACAAGCTCTTCGAGCGTATCATCTGCTGCCGCCTCGTCAAGCACCTCCGAGGAGTAGGACCTGACCTGTCCGAATACCAGTTTGGATTCCGAGAGGGTAGGTCGACCGTAGATGCGGTCGCGCGCATCAAAGCCCTCTCGGATGAGGCGGTTGACCACGGTGGGGTCCTCCTGGCGGTGTCCTTGGATATCGCCAATGCATTTAACACCCTGCCGTGGTCGTGCATTAGGGAGGCACTGAAATACCACAAAGTGCCCCCCTATCTGTGCCAAATAGTTGGGGCCTACCTTTCGGAGCGGTATGTGAAGTATCCGGTCCGGGGCGGCGGGCTGACAAGGTGGGAGACATCGTGCGGTGTTCCACAGGGCTCGGTCTTAGGGCCGCTCCTGTGGAACATTGGGTACGACTGGGTGCTGCGGGGGGAGCTTCTCCCGGGGTCAAGTGTGACTTGCTACGCAGATGACACGCTGGTCACGTCCCGGGGGGACTCGTACCGGGAAGCGGCACGCCTCGCCACCGTGACGGTAGCACAGGTGGTGAGACGCATAGCGATGCTGGGGCTGGAGGTGGCGCTGCACAAGTCTGAGGCGCTCTGCTTCCATGCTGCCCGGAAGGCGCCACCTGCAGGATCCAGTATCGTCGTTGGTGGCACTCGAATCGAGGTAGAGTCCAACATGAAATATCTTGGACTCGTCCTCGATTCCCGCTGGAACTTCCGCGAGCACTTTGTCCGCCTGACCCCCCGACTAATGGCAGCATCGGCTGCACTAAAGAGGCTGATGCCCAACATCGGGGGGCCGGAGGTTGCGAGCCGCCGTCTTTATATGGGGGTGGTGCGATCGATGGCCCTGTACGGGGCGCCAATCTGGGCGGGGAATCTGGTGGCCAAGAACATCGCCCTGCTGAGGAAGGCTCAGAGGGCAATGGCCATCAGCGTCGTACGGGGGTATTGCACCACCTCATATGACGCGGCGTGTTTGCTAGCAGGAGCGCCTCCTTGGGATCTGGAGGCGGAGGCCCAAGCGTCTCTGTACGAGTGGCGCAGGGACCTCCGGCTCCAGGAGTACCATCCTGCGCCCAGGGAAGTGGAGTTGCAGAAGCTCCTCGTCCGGCAGTCCATCGTCCTCCAATGGGAGGAAGAATTAGCTGGACGCGAAGAAGGACACAGGACTGTCGAGGCGGTCCGGCCGGTCCTACAAGATTGGCTGGAGAGAGAGCGGGGCTCGTTAACCTTCCGATTGGTGCAGGTGCTCACGGGTCATGGCTGTTTTGGGAGCTACCTGCACCGGTTCGCAAAACGGGAGGTGACGGCCGAGTGTCACCAATGCGGCTGCGCCGAGGACACGGCGCAGCATACGCTGGAGGAATGCCCAGCCTGGGCGGGGCAGCGCCGCGACCTCGTGGCTGTGGTGGGGGACGACCTCTCCTTGCCAGCCGTAGTTAAGGCTATGGTTGCCGATGAGAGGTCGTGGAAAGCGGTCCTCTCCTTCTGCGAGAATGTAATGTCGCAGAAGGAGGCAGCGGAGAGAGAACGGGAGGCCGACCCAGCCGCCCACCCGATCCGCCGCAAGCGCGCAGGGGCCCGGAGGAGAGCGTATGCCCGTCTCCTCCCCCCCACCTAGAGAGGTCTGGGCAGCGGCGCGGGGGCGTCGCTGCCCATTACATAGACCTCGCAGAGAAGGCGCGCGTGGTATGCCCACGTGCCTTCTGAGGAGGCAGGGGTAAGGCCATCTCAAGCCCCCCCAGGAGAAGGGCCCGCCGCATGTGGTAGTGGCGGGCGGCGCCGGCGTGGTCACGGTTGCGTACTTAAGAGATCCCGTGGCCACGCCCCATTGGCGGCGCGCAGGCATACCGTTGGTTTTTTAGTGGGTAGAGGCGCCTTTTGCAGAGTCCCACATAACCCACATGTTCTCCCCCGGGTGTGTGGGTATGCATAAAGCATTTTTCCAACGAAAAAAAAAAAAAAAAAAAAAAAAAGGTTAGGTTAGGTTAGGTTAGGTTAGGTGGGGGGTGCTACGGACAGGAAACCTCCCAGTGTGCCAAGTCTTTTCTCATTCCTTCTGATCCTAGTGATCCGGGGGTAAGGGAAGGGCTCTTGGACGGTGCGCCCCGGGGGCAACGGTAAGTAATCTCTTGTTTCAAGCTATTGCTTACCGGTGCTGCCAATGTCCTGTCGTGGGGGGGATGGGGGTCTCTCCGCAGGTCCTCTGTCTAGCAGAGGTCCTTTCGGATGGGGCCAGGGGGGTGGGGTAACCTCTTTAGAGGGACCGTTTTCGGTCAAGAGGGCGGCGGCTGACAAAGCTGCTTTGGGTTTGGCGGTCTTTTAGGCTGTCCATGCCAATTTTGGGGCTTACTTCTTTTGAAGAATTTTGTCGACCTATTGGTCTGGGGGGGACAGGGTGGTCTTTTCGGCCATCCAAAATAAATGAGTGAAGCCGTAGTTGGTAGTTTCTAACGAGACTACGTAGGGGAGTCTACGCCAGCTCGCCTTGAATCCCGCAACCCGCAGCACCTTCCCAACGACCCCCATCACTGGCGGTATGGGGTACGGGTAGTGTTCGCGGCGCGGAGGGCTTGCCTTAATTGGCCGGCCCGCGGGAAGGAAAACCCTTTAACACCCGACAGCGAAGTCGTTAAAACCTCTAGATACCAGGTGCCCTCTAGAGTATATAGCCCACTGCGTTTCGGGATGAGCGTTACCCGCCAGTGAAATTTATATCGTCTCATGCTCGTGGGAATCAAATGGCAAGTCAAAATAATAAAAACACAAACCTAAACGGCCCTTCTCAGGGCCACACTGAAAACGGTCCTTCTCAGGACCACACCATTGAAGACGGAAGGATGGGCGCTACAAGCGCTGGTAATGAGGGAACAGCCGGCGGCGTTTCTGAACTGAACGCGACGCCTTCACGGCTACGCCTGCGGGCATGCCGAGTCTCGCTTGAACGTCTGGACGGAGTGATGGACACAAGTGCTCTCTCGGACAACACAGACACGGATTCGAGCCTATCGACCGTGAAAACGAGGTCTAGGTCTGGATCTGAATCCAGTTCCTCGTCGTTTGGCCGCTTCTGGGCTGAAGAGAGTCAAAAGAGGAAGCGGACAGAGCTCTCGGAGCCCAGTGACGAAGAGCCGGAGGCGAAAAAATCTGCCGAGAAAATCCAAACAAAGGGTAGCCCCATAACTACTGGGAAATTTGCGGGCTTGGGCAAGACCCGAGAAGCCTACAAATTGGCGAAGGAAGAATTCCGCCGGCAGGCTGCCGAAAAGGCTGAGGCGGATTTAGAAAACATGACCATCCGCATGCGGCCAACCGCGGAGCGCAGAGTTGCGCACAGTACAGAGGGAGAGAGTCAGCTTATGTCGGCTCTAAACGTACAAGTCCTCGACAGCGTGGCTGTAATAAACAAAGTAGTTGCTACGTCCGGGAACCTGAAAGGTACCTTTCAGCGGAAGCTAAAGGAAGCGGCCACTGCAATAGCAGACTTTGCCGAAGTGATGCTCGAACGCACCACCAACGAAGAGACGAAGCTGCTGCAGCGGACTGTCGCTCGACTGCAAGCGCAGCTAGCAGACCTCCAAAAGGAGCAGGAGGAACTAAGGAAGGAACTGCGACTCGCAAGAGCAGCTCCATCCCCGCTGTCACCGGCCTCACAACAGTCGCTTGTGACTCCATCTAGCGCTTCCCAACAGGATGCGGAGCAAACGATGATGGTGAAAGTGGGGAAAATGATGAACGCCCGTCTGGAAGCCCTAGAGGACAGGCTTCTTCCAGCGAAGACTATGCGGCCTCCACTGGCCGCAGATAAGGCAAAAAAGACGGCCCAACCTCCCTCTCAGGTGGACAACAGGCAGGCTGCAGCAACATCTCGTACAGCCCCGGCGGTTCAACCCGTCGCTGGACCTAGCGGGCTGAACAAATCGAAGGCACCCAATGTTCCGCAACAGTCTTCTGCTCCTGGTAGTGAGAGGAAGAAAGCGGCGACAAAAAAGGGAAAGAAGAAGGGAAAGACGGCTCAACCCGCGCCAGCACCGCGAGAGCCTCGTCCATTACCGCCTGCTCCGGCCAACGTGGATGAGACCTGGACAAAGGTGGTTAAGAAGGGAAAAAATAAGAAGACAACGGCTCCGCCACCGCAGAAAGCAGCTCCTAAAAAGGCCCGCAAACTGCGACCTCCACGCTCAGCGGCGATTGTCCTCACGCTGAAGCCGGAAGCTGAGGAGGGCAAAACTACTTATGGGGACATTTTAAAGGAGGCCAGGACAAAGATTGACCTAAACGAGCTGCAGATTCAAGGAGTTCGGTTCAAGAGGGCAGTCACGGGGGCGACCATTATCGAGGTCCCTGGTGCAGCCAGCGGCGAAAAAGCTGATGCTCTCGCCGACCAATTGAGAGAGAAACTGAATAAAGAAGTAGTCCAAGTTTCGAGACCAACAAAAACCGCAGAAGTGCGCATCTCAGGGCTAGATGACTCTGTCACGCCGGAAGAGGTGAAAGAAGCCGTGGTCAAAATGGGTGGGTGCCACATAGACCAAATAAAGTGTGGCGAAATCCGTAGGGACTTCTCAGGCCTGGGTTCCATCTGGGTTCGTTGCCCCATTACGGTGATTAAAAAGTTGACCGACAGTGGCCGACTACTTGTTGGATGGGTATCGGCAAGGGTACAACTGCTGGACCAAAAGCCCATGCGCTGCTTCCGCTGCCTCGGAGCCGGCCACGTGCGTGCGCAGTGTAGGGCTCAAGAGGACCGGAGTGACTTATGTTACCGCTGCGGCCAGTCCGGCCATAAGGCGGCCACGTGCTCTGCCACGCCGCACTGCGTTATTTGCGCGGCTGCCAATAAATCGGCAGGACACATGATTGGGAGCAAGACGTGCGCTGCTTCCAAAATCAACAAGAAGGGAAAGAAGAATAGCGATGGCTTTCGAGCCCCCTCGCAATCTGTCCACCAACCCGCCACTGATGCGGCCGAGGACGAGCAGGCAGCGCTAATGGAAACCACATAATGGCGTTACAATTTGTGCAGGTGAACCTCAACCACGCCCTAGATGCTCAGGATCTCCTGTCTCAGAGCATGGCGCAGTGGTTGACACATGTGGCTATCGTCTCTGAGCCCTACCATATCCCCAAAAGGGACAACTGGGTTAGTGACCACGATGAGTCGGTGGCGATAATCACACAAACAGCTGCTGGCTCACCGCCCTTTGAAAAGGTGGAAAAAGGGAAGGGATTTGTGGCCGCGCTCGTCGGTGGCATCACAGTGGTCAGTGTATATTTCTCGCCCAATAGGAGTGTGGCCGAATTTGAGGCCTTTTTAGTAGAAGTGGGAGCGGTTATCGCTCGCTGCGAGTCGCGTCCAGTGCTTGTTGCGGGCGATTTTAACGCCAAGTCTGTCGCGTGGGGATCGCCAGCAACGGATGCAAATGGGCGGGAACTTGAAGAATGGGCGGTTGCGAATGGCCTGGTTGTTGTCAATCAGGGGTCAGTCGATACATGTGTGCGACAACAGGGCGGCTCTATTGTCGACGTAACCATTTGCTAATGCTGCTCTGGCTCATCGTATTCAGGGTTGGGAGGTGCTAGAGAGTGTAGAGTCCTTATCTGACCATCGTTATATACAGTTCAGAATCTCTGCACTCCTAGGTACTACGAGCGGTCCAATCAGTCAGTCCCTGCCAGGCGACGGCCCAAGATGGGCACTAAAACGCCTGGACAGGGAGGCATTGGTTCTGGCTGCTGAGGTCCAGGCATGGAACCCGATTCCGGCGGGTCCAATAGAGTTAGAGGAGGAAGCGAAATGGCTTGGCGAAGCGCTGACGAAAATCTGCGATGCTGCGATGCCCCGAGCTAAGCCTCTTCCTCCTAGACGTCAGGTCTATTGGTGGTCTCCGGAGCTCGCACAACTCCGAGAGTCATGTGTTGAGGCGAGACGTGTATATAGTCACCAGAGAAGGCGTAGGCTCCGAGATCCTGCCCGCGAGACGGAACTGTATGCAACTTATAGAGAGCGTGCAAAAAGCCTGAAGATTGCTATAAAGCAGGCAAAGGAGGGCTCATATCGGGAAATGCTCGGAATGTTAAGCAATGATCCTTGGGGGCGACCATATAAGATGGTCCGAAACAAACTTCGCCCCTGGGCTCCCCCCCTGACGCGAAGTCTTGACCCGGATCTACTGCGAAGTGTGGTGGAGGCGCTGTTCCCGGCCTGCGATAACTTCATACCGCCGGCAATGGCACCTCCCGCAGGAATCGAAGGTGGTGCGGAGGAGATACCTGATGTGTCTGGTGACGAACTTGGGGCAGCTGTGCTAAGACTCAAGGCAAAAAACAAAGCTCCTGGGCCTGACGGCATACCGGGTCGCGCCTTGGTGTTGGCCAGCAACGCTCTGGAGTCTCGAATGCTGCAGATGTTTTCAGCTTGCTTTCAACAGGCCAGGTTTCCACGGCAGTGGAAGACAGGCAAGCTGGTTCTCATAAAAAAGGAAGGACGCCCGGCAGACTCACCATCTGCCTACCGCCCAATAGTGCTGCTTGATGAGATCGCTAAGCTCTTTGAGCGCATAATAGCCGGCCGTCTCATCAAGCACCTCGCCCGTGTTGGGCCTGACGTGGCAGATTGCCAGTTTGGTTTTCGCAGCGGCCGTTCAACAGTCGGCGCCATTCAGCGTGTTAAGGCTCTTGCTGACGAAGCGGTGTCCCGAGGCGAAGTCGTATTGGCAGTGTCCCTCGACATTGCCAATGCCTTTAACTCCTTGCCTTGGGGTTGTGTTAAGGAGGCGCTGCGATACCACCAGGTACCAGAATATCTTAGACGGACAGTAAACGCCTACCTCTCGGACAGGTCTGTCACTTACCCGGGTAGGGAAGAGTGGGCAGGATACCCGATGTCCTGCGGTGTTCCACAGGGGTCGGTTCTAGGGCCACTCCTGTGGAATATTGGGTATGATTGGGTCCTGCGAGGTGCAAATCTGGGAGGCGTAGATCTCACCTGCTACGCCGATGACACCTTAGTTACAGCTCGCGGGGAAACCTTTAGGGAGGCCGCCATACTGGCAACGGCTGGAGTCGCTCACGTCGTCGGTCGAATTCGGCGACTGGGACTAAAGGTGGCCCTACAAAAATCGGAAGCGTTATGCTTCCACGGGTCCCGAAACGCGCCACCGCCGGATGCGCATATAGTGGTGGGTGGAACCCGGATCGGCATCGAGTCCACAATGAAATACCTGGGCCTAACACTCGATAGCCGGTGGAAATTCCACGCCCACTTTCGGCGCCTGATGCCGAAGCTACTGGGAGCAGCTGGCGCTTTAGGGCGTATACTCCCAAACACGGGGGGGCCCAAAGCGTCATGTCGACGGCTATACATGGGGGTCGTCAGATCCATGGCCCTGTACGGAGCCCCAGTCTGGGCTGACATTTTAAAGAGGGAGGAGATAGCCTTACTTAGGGCACCTCAAAGAGCAATTACTACCAGAGCTATTAGAGGGTACCGCTCGATCTCTTATGAAGCGGTATGTGTGCTGGCAGGGTCTTTACCGTGGGACCTGGATGCGAGAGCCCTCGCAGCGGTTTACCGCTGGCGCGAGGAGGCGCATCACAATGGAGACTCGCCAGCACAGAGAGAAATTCTAGGACGACGTGACGCAATTCGACAAGAAATGGTGGAGGTTTGGGAGCAAAGGCTGGCGCACCCTAACGCAGGCCATCGCACCGTCGAAGCGATTGGTCCGGTTCTTAAAAAGTGGCTAGACCGGACGCATGGCGTATTAACCTTCCGGTTGACTCAGATCCTCTCGGGACACGGATGTTTCGGGGGGTATCTTAAGGACAGAGCCAGAAGGGAACCAACCGCAGTATGCCACCACTGTGACTGCCTGGAGGACACGGCCCAGCACACGTTGGAAGTGTGCCCAGCCTGGGACGAAGAACGCCGTATATTAAGCACTGTAGTAGGCCGTGACCTCTCGCTGCCCTCCGTGGTCCGTAGCATGGTGGACAGTGACAGGTCATGGAAGGCTGTGCTGGACTTCTGCGAGGCAGTCATGGTGCAGAAAGAAAGGGCGGAGCGCGACAGGGAAGACGACCCGGCTTCCCAACCGTTGCGCCGAAAGCGTGTGGGGCGGCGGCGGCTGGCCTATGATCGCCGACTTCCCCCTTAAGGGTTCCTGTGGGCGGCAGACCCGGGGACGCCTGTCGCCTACACAAGGGTCCCTGTGATGGCTGGCGCGCCGAAATAATGACGCGCGATTAAGGAGGTAGAGGGAACAACGAATTTCCTCCAGAGTTGTGTCCGGAATTATTCGGACAGCCGCTGGCGAGGTCGCGGAAGAATGCTCCAGTGTCCCTGTGACCTCGCCTTTTCAGCCTAGAGGCGGCAAAGAGGGGTTTTAGTGGGTAAACCGTGGGTCCCATTAGCCCGTACGGGAGTCCCACATAACCATCCCAGGCCCGTCCCCGCGCCTGGGGTGGTATGCGTAACGCATTTCCCCTCTATAAAAAAAAAAAAAAAAAAAAAAAAAAAAAGGTTGGGGTGGGGGTGCAGAGGGGCTGGTAGACCTCCTCGTGGTGCACCCTGGGAGGGGGAGATAGACGCTCAGTTGCGCGCTTTCTGTCCTTCCTCTGCTAAACTACCAGTCGCGTCGTGGTCGCAGTTGAGCTTGCTCCTGCGTTGGCTTCAGTGCCGTGTTTCGTTGTTAGCTGCTCCGGGTGGTCATGCGATGTCGTGCGAACATCGTCAAACCGCAAACTTGGCCCGTTGGTGCCAGGAGCGGGGGCCGCCTTCCTTGAGGGTGGGGGGCTGCGAGGAAGAAAACCTCTATAAAAAAATTACCCATGGTGAGGGCAACGGTTGACTTAGGTCAGCTGTCGGCCAACTCGTAACCTGGCCCGCGGGGCCGGCACGAGGGTCGCTGGCGTTAGACAGGGACCGCGAGGATGGAAAGACCTCTATAAAAACCACCTAGGGCGGCGGGTGCTGCTAGCTTCGGGAAGAAGTTAGTGGTGCAGACCACGGTCACCGTCGGCCGAGCCGTTATCCTGGGGTAGGTGCTGGTCATGGTGTTAGGCCTACCTTGAGACCGGCGGTCTTGCCTTAATTGGCTGGGCCAAGGGGAGAAAACCCCAATAAAATCCACAACTCTTGGCGTGAGGGTTCTCCGCGTCGGGATGCTCTTCGGAGCGGCTGGAGTGTTTACCAGTCACTAGAGACCAAACCTGTGATACCGCCCGACCTCACAGCGTTAATAGGGCCACTGTTTGGGTATTGGGAATCTCTGCCCCTGTGGAGCTGTATTTCTTCCCTACTCGTGGGATTTTTATGGACGAATTAACAGAAACCTTTCAAAACGGCCCTTCTCAGGGCCAAACCTCAAACGGTCCTTCTCAGGACCAAACCCCAAACGGCCCTTCTCAGGGCCAAACCTCTGAAGATAGGACACGGGTGAGGACGCCTGTTGTCCGGGTGGAGCGCATGGTGCTCAGGTCGCGTTCACGACCCCTAAAGCGCCTGAAGAGAAGAGCAGTGGACAAAGCTAGCTGTGGCCTTACGGAGACGGACGACCAGTCTGACACAGGTAGCCTCATCACAGTGCGTTCACAGTCAGCACGGGGACGATGCGGATTCAGACTCGGCTATGAGCTGTAGCTCGATGGACGAGAGCAGGTTTGGGCGGGAAGCGCAAAACTAACCCTGACAGCTCGGGTTCAGATGCCGAAACAAAAAGAGGCCGCGGCAGGCCTCCTACTACAGGGCAATACGTCAGCCTCGCCAAAACGAAGGGAGGAGCTGAACCGCGCCAAAAGAGAGGGAGCTCCGCCTTAGGGCGGAAGAAGAGGCAGCCGGTCTCGCGCAGTCGCTGCTCGATTCGAGGGGGGGCGAGCCAGCCTGGCAGCGGCAGGAGAGTAGCGAGCCTGCTGCAAGACAGGAGGGAACACACTTGTGGGCTCTCTGATCGAGCAGGGTTGAAAACCAGCCTGAGGACAATTTGATTTGGTGGCCTCAAAGTCCTCAAATCTAAAGGGCACCTTTGTAAAGCCCTCAATGAAGCCGCCACGTCCATAGGAGTTGCTTTCGAGGAGATCAAAAATCGAACGTCCTCGGAGGAATCGCGGCGACTGCAGGCGCAAAACAACCGTCTGCGAGCGGAACTGAAGGCTCCGCTCCGAAATGGAGCAGCTCAGAGCAGAACTCCGGGCTCAATTTAGAAGACAATCCCCGGTGCCGTCTCCGCCGAAGGAGCAGGCGCAGCCCGCCCGTTCCCCCGAGCGTCCCAACATGGACGATATGGTGCGTGCCGTGACGGCTCAAGTGGGGCTGATGCTTGACGCACGGTTTGGAGCTCTCGAGCTGGAGGGTAGGCTCTCTGCCGGCCCAACCAATGCGGCCCCCGTTGGCTGCTGACAGGCGACGACAAGCCGCACAGGCGGCTTCACAAGCGCCCGCAACTAAGACGACTGTAGGTGGACCCAAGTCGCCTTCAACCTCCACTCCGAGGCGAGGCCCTCCGAATCTCACTGAAGAGCCCCAAAAGGGCAGTAAAACGAAAGGGAAGGGAAAAGGGAAGAAGATCGTGGCCCCAACAGCGGCCAAGGCCACTACAAACCCATCTTCTCCATCAACCTCAGCTCCCCCGCCCCAGCCATCAGTCCCTGCGTCCGTGAACGAAGGCTGGAATGTGGTGACCCGAGGCAAGAAGAAGGCGACGGCAAAATCGCGCCTAACGTCCAAGCCAGCGCCGCAGCGCCAAAAGGCCACCAAGCCTAAGCCGCGTAAACTCCGCCCGCCTCGCTCGGCGGCGGTAGTTCTGACGCTGCACCCGGACGCTGAAGGAAAAGGCGTAACGTACGCGCAGGTGCTTTCCAGGGCGAAAGAAAACATTGACCTGGAGCAACTAGGCATCACTGCCATAAAATTTAAGCGGGCAGCCACTGGCGCGAGAGTCCTTGAACTGCCAGGTGCAGCCAATGGTGAGAAGGCCGACTCGCTGGCAAAAGAGCTGGCTGAAAAGCTGGGGGAGGACATAGTTCGAGTCTCCAGGCCGGTAAAGTGCGCGGAGTTGCGCCTCACGGAGCTCGACGATTCGGTGTCGCCTGGCGAGGTTGTCGCAGCGGTCGCTAAAGTCGGCGGCTGCGCAGAGGACCAGATTAAGGCAGGAGAAATCCGCCAAGATGCCTCCGGCCTTGGTACAATCTGGCTTCGCTGCCCGATCACGGCAGCCAAAAAGGTGGTGGAAGCTGACCGTGGGCGAATCCGGGTAGGATGGGTCCGTGCCGCAGTGAAGCTGCTCGATCAGCGTCCCATGCGGTGCTACAAATGCCTCGAAAAGGGCCACGTTAGGGCACAATGCACCGGCGACGCTGATCGCACTGATCTGTGTTATCACTGTGGCAAACCCGGCCACAAAGCAGCTGGCTGTTCTGCGTCACCACACTGCGTTTGTCTGCGAAAGTGCAGGTAAAAAGGCGGACCATAGGCTGGGCTCTAAGGCTTGTCTAGCTCCTGGCCGCGAAAGCGAAGAGAAAGAAGGCTGAAAACTGGCTCTCGGGGCCATATCCCAGCCTTCCCAGCCATCCAACAGCAGGTTGGACGCTCCGGAGGGAGGATCGAATGCCACTGATTAATATGGCCACTCGGGTGCTTCAGGCGAATCTCAACGCTGTGCCAGGGCCCAGGACCTGTTGTTCCAATCCCTGGCGCAGTGGAGGATAGGTGTGCTGTGGTGGCAGAGCCTTACTCGATCCCTCCCCGCGATGATTGGTGGGTGATTTGGTCGGTTCCGTGGCTCTTGTGTAAGAACGGCGACTGGTGGTTTGCCGCTCACTAATGTCATCAGGGGAAGGGGATACGTGGGGGGCCCTTTGCGGTGAAACTTTCTACATCGCAACGTATTTTGCGCCCAACCGCCAGCGCCGCCGCCGCCGTCTGGTTGAATTCGAGCAGTTCCTGACGAATTAGGGCTCGAGTTGCTCAACTCCACCCACGTCCGGTCATCGTTGCTGGGGACTTCAATGCAATCCACGGCTTGGTGTTGTCCGCTGACCGACGCGCGAGGCGCGACCTGGGAAGAATGGGCTGTGGCGATGGGCTTAGGCAGTTATAAACCGGGGAACGGCAGAACACGTGCGTGCGACAACGGGCGGCTCCATTGTGGATATCACATTCGCCAGCGTCGCCCTGGCGCGCCGTGTCCAAAGTTGGGAGGGTCATGGTGGGGGTGGAGACGTTGTCGGACCATCGCTACATACGGTTCGACGTCGCCACTCCTTCACTGACCCCAGACAACTTAGGTCGGATTGGTCCGGTCGGGGGTGGCCCAAGATGGGCCCTCACTAAACTTGACCGCGAACTGCTCAAGGAGGCGGCTATCATTCAGGCCTGGTTGCCCGTACAGGAGGAGGCTGTTGCGGTAGAGGAGGAAGCTTCCTGGCTCCGGGAGGCCATGACACCGTTTGTGACGCGGCGATGCCCCGGGCCAAGCCCCTACCGCCAAGAACATCAGTGTACTGGTGGTCCGCCGAGCTCGCGCAGATGCGCGAGGGCTGCATAGCCGCGCGGCGCCAGTACATGCGTCAGAGAAGGCGTAGGAGAACTGATGCGGATGAGGAGCGCCGCCTGTACGATATTTACAAGGCGTCCAGATCGGAGTTTGTGGTGGCCATAGGTCAGGCGATTGAGGCGAGTCGTGCCGAGTTCTTGGAGACCCTTAATGCTGATCCATGGGGGAGGCCATACAAACTCGTCCGGAGCAAGCTGGCGCCCATGGGAACCTCCGCTAACCCAATCGCTCCAGCCGGAGCTGGTGAGCCGCGTGGTGGAGACGCTATTCCCCGAAAGGAGGCCACCATCTACCGCCTACCATGGCGCCGCCAATTGGGGGATCAGGAGAGGAGGAAGAGGTCCCCGCAGTGACGACCCGCTGAGCTCCACGCGGCGGTGTTTCGGCTCCGTGCCAAGAACAACGGCCCCCGGGCCTGATGGCATTCCAGGCCGTGCTTGGGGGTCCTGGCCATGGACCGCCCTAGGGCCAAGACTGTTGAGGCTCCTGACCGCGTGTTTGGAGCAGGGCCTCTTCCCAAAAGACTGGAAGACTGGGAAGCTTGTGCTGTTGCGTAAACCCGGGCGGCCGGCCGACTCTCCGTCTGGTTACCGTCCAATAGTCTTACTTGATGAGGTGGGCAAGCTCTTTGAGCGGATAATGCAGCTCGCCTCATCAAGCATCTGGAGCGCGTGGGGCCAAATCTTGCCGACTATCAGTTCGGCTTTTCGTGGCGGCCGCTCGACGGTAGACGCCATATTGCGGTTCAGGAGATGGCCCGAAGGAGGCTGTATCCCAGGGCAGGGTTGTCTTGGCGTTGTCATTAGACATCTCCAATGCCTTCAACACCCTGCCCTGGGAAACCGTAAAGGAGGCGCCTGCGCTACCACAAGGTGCCCCCACACTTGTCGCGAATTATAGCCGCCTACCTCAACGAGAGAGCCGTAGTCTGGCCAGGCGGCAAGACTGGAGTCGACGGAGCATGTCGTGCGGAGTTCCGCAGGGGTCGGTCCTAGGGCCACTCCTGTGGAACATAGGTTATGACTGGGGTCCTACGGGGGGGAAAACTTGCGTGGAGTGGACGTCACGTGTTATGCTGACGACACGCTCGTGACGGCCAGAGGACCCAGTTACCGCGACGCAGCGGTGCTAGCGACCGCGGGAGTTGCCCAGTGTGTGGCCCGAAGTCGGCGTCTAGGGCTAGAAGTGGCGCTAACGAAATGCGAGGCCATTTGTTTCTACGGCCCGCGAAGAGCTCCTCCACGCGGCGCAGAAATTATTGTGGGGGGGCGTTCCAATTGCTGTCAAGCCGACGTTACTCTACCTCGGCGTCTTGCTTGACAGCAAGTGGAACTTTGAGGCTCATTTAAGCGCTTAGCGCCCAATTACTAAGCGCAGCGGCGGCTTTGGGCGCATACTGCCCAACCTGGGTGGAACCCTATGGCCTCATGTCCGCCGCTTGTATATGGGGTGTGGTGCGCTCCATGGCGCTTTACGGTGGCCCCAGTGTGGCGGATTCTCTCAGAGCTACAACATAGCCCAATTGCGACGACCGCAGAGGGCAATGGCGCTGAGAGTAATCAGAGGGTACCGCACGGTGAGCGCGGGGGGCCGCGTGCGTGCGTGGCCGGTTCTTCCTGCCCTGGGACCTGGATGCGAGAACCCTCGCGGCGCTGTATCAGTGGCGCGGGGAGGCGCCGGGCCCGGGGGCGACCCGAAAGCACCTCAGGAAGGTGGAGAAGCAGCGCCAGAGCTGCTAGAGGAGGCGACGGAGATGTGGGTGCAGCGGCTGGTACGGCCGAGTGCTGGCTCTCGCACTAATAGAGGCGGTTCGCCCAGTCCCTCCGTGACTGGGTTGAAAGACGCTCCGGGGTTCTTACCTTCCGACTAACGCAGGTACTGTCGGGGCATGGCTGTTTCGGCAGCTTACCTGCACAAGGTTGCCCAGCGGGAACCGACTCCGGAGTGTCACCAATGCGGAGCCGACGTAGACTCGGCCCAACACACACTGGCTGAGTGTCCAGTTTGGGGCGAGGAAAGAGAGGAACTGGTCGCCCAATTAGGCAGGACCTTTCGCTGCCAGCCCGTAGTTCGGGCCATGCTGGGCAGCGAAAGAGCGTGGGAGAACTGTGCTCACGTTTTGCGAGCACGTCATACAGACAAGAGGCGGCGCGAGCGCGAACGGGAAGCCCTGGCCGAGGCTAACCCGATGCGCCGCCGCCGCACAGGACGCAGACGTGCCGCCAGAGCGGAACCTGCGCCCTAATGAGAGCTAGCGGGCGGTGGACATGGGGGCGTCCCGCCCACGATGCTGGCTCCCGAGATGGTAAGCGCGACCTCGTGTCCCGGAAGCGCTTCCACTGAGACGATCGGTTAGACGGCACTAACCATGCGACGAATCCATAGTCAGGATAGCCGCTGCGGGGTCGCGGACGAATTGCGCGATCTTCCCCGTAACCCCGCAACCATAGCGGCGAGAGGACACCATGGGGTTTAGTGGGATAGTGGGGCCTCTGTACAGCCCTGAGTTCCACATAACCGTCCGGGTTTATCCCCGACCCGGCGGTATGCGTAAAAGCATTCCCCATGTTAAAAAAAAAAAAAAAAAAAAAAAAAAAAAAAAAAAGGGTAGGGTTGGGGTGGCAAGGGCTGGTAGACCTCCTCGTGTGTCACCTGGGAGGGGGAGGATAGACGCTCAGTTGCGCGCTTTCTGTCCTTCTCTGCTAACTAACCAGTCGCAGTCGTGGTCGCAGGTTGAGCTTGCTCCTGCGTTGGCTTCAGTGCCGTGTTTCGTTGTTAGCTGCTGCCGGTTCATGCCTCAGTTTCCACCTGAGGTGGCAGCGGACGCAGTCGTCGTCCAGTGGTCAATACCATTGGGCTGTGGTGGTCATGCGATGTCGTGCGAACATCGTCAAACCGCAAACTTGGCCCGTTGTGCCAGGAGCGGGGGGCCGCATTCCTTGAGGGTGGGGGCTGCGAGGAAAGAAAACATCTATAAAAAATTACCCATGGTGAGGGGCAACGGTTGACTTAGTCAGCTGTCGGCCAACTCGTAACCTGGCCCGCGGGGGCCGGCACGAGGGTCGCTGGCGTTAGACAGGGACCGCGAGGATGGAAAACCTCTATAAAAACCACCTAGGGGGCGGCGGGGTGCTGCTAGCTTCGGGGAAGAAGTTAGTGGTGCAGACCACGGTCACCGTCGGCCGAGCCGTTATCCTGGGGTTAGGGTGCTGGTCATGTGTTAGGCCTACCTTGAGACCGGCGGTCTTGCCTTAATTGGCTGGGCCAAGGGGAGAAAACCCCAATAAAAATCCACAACTCTTGGCGTGAGGGTTCTCCGCGTCGGATGCTCTTCGGAGCGGCCTGGAGTGTTTACCAGTCACTAGAGACCAAACCTGTGATACCGCCCGACATCACAGCGTTAATAGGGGCCACTGTTTTGGGTATTGGGAACTCTGCCCCCTGTGGAGCTGTATTTCTTCCTACTCGTGGGATTTTTATGGACGAATTAACAGAAACTTTCAAAACGGCCCTTCTCAGGGCCAAACCTCAAACGGTCCTTCTCAGGACCAAACCCAAACGGCCCTTCTCAGGGCCAAACCTCTGAAGATAGGACACGGGTGAGGACGCCTGTTGTCCGGGTGGAGCGCATGGTGCTCAGGTCGCGTTCAACGACCCCTAAAGCGCCTGAAGAGAAGACAGTGGACAAAGCTAGCTGTGGCCTTACGGAGACGGACGACCAGTCTGACACAGGTAGCCTCATCACAGTGCGTTCACAGTCAGCACGGGACGATGCGGATTCAGACTCGGCTATGAGCTGTAGCTCGATGGACGAGAGCAGGTTTTGGCGGAAGCGCAAAACTAACCCTGACAGCTCGGGTTCAGATGCCGAAACAAAAAGAGGCCGCGGCAGGCCTCCTACTACAGGGCAATACGTCGGCCTCGCCAAAACGAAGGAGGAGCTGAACCGCGCCAAAAGAGAGGAGCTCCGCCTTAGGGCGGAAGAAGAGTGCAGCCGGTCTGCGCAGACGTCGCTCTCGATTCGCAGCCAGCCTGGCAGCGGCAGGAGAGTAGCGAGCCTGCTGCAAGACGAGGAGGAACACACTGTGGGCTCTCTGATCGAGCAGGTGAAGACCAGCCTGAGGACAATTGATTTGGTGGCCTCAAGTCCTCAAACCTAAAGGGCACCTTTGTAAAAGCCCTCAATGAAGCCGCCACGTCCATAGGAAGTTGCTTTCGAGGGAGATCAAAAATCGAACGTCCTCGAGGAATCGCGGCGACTGCAGGCGCAAAACAACCGTCTGCGAGCGGAACTGAAGGAGCTCCGCTCCGAAATGGAGCAGCTCAGAGCAGAACTCCGGGCTCAATTTAGAAGACAATCCCCGGTGCCGTCTCCGCCGAAGGAGCAGGTGCAGCCCGCCCGTCCCCCCGAGCGTCCCAACATGGACGATATGGTGCGTGCCGTGACGGCTCAAGTGGGGCTGATGCTTGACGCACGGTTTGGAGCTCTCGAGCTGGAGGGTAGGCTCCTGCCGGCCCAACCAATGCGGCCCCCGTTGGCTGCTGACAGGCGACGACAAGCCCGCACAGGGCGGCTTCACAAGAATTAGCGGCGGGGCCAGCGCCCGCAACTAAGACGACTGTAGGTGGACCCAAGTCGCCTTCAACCTCCACTTCGAGGCGAGGCCCTCCGAATCTCACTGAAGAGCCCCAAAAGGGCAGTAAAACGAAAGGGGAAGGGAAAAGGGAAGAAGAGCGTGGCCCCAACAGCGGCCAAGGCCACTACAAACCCATCTTCTCCCTCAACCTCAGCTCCCCCTCCCCAGCCATCAGTCCCTGCGTCCGTGAACGAAGGCTGGAATGTGGTGACCCGAGGCAAGAAGAAGGCGACGGCAAAATCTAACTAACTAATCTAACGTCCAAGCCAGCGCCGCAGCGCCAAAAGGCCACCAAGCCTAAGCCGCGTAAACTCCGCCCGCCTCGCTCGGCGGCGGTAGTTCTGACGCTGCACCCGGACGCTGAAGGAAAAGGCGTAACGTACGCGCAGGGTGCTTTCCAGGGCGAAAAGAAAACATTGACCTGGAGCAACTAGGCATCACTGCCATAAAAATTTAAGCGGGCAGCCACTGGCGCGAGAGTCCTTGAACTGCCAGGTGCAGCCAATGGTGAGAAGGCCGACTCGCTGGCAAAAGAGCTGGCTGAAAAGCTGGGGGAGGACATAGTTCGAGTCTCCAGGCCGGTAAAGTGCGCGGAGTTGCGCCTCACGGAGCTCGACGATTCGGTGTCGCCTGGCGAGGGTTGTCGCAGCGGTCGCTAAAGTCGGCGGCTGCGCAGAGGACCAGATTAAGGCAGGAGAAATCCGCCAAGATGCCTCCGGCCTTGGTACAATCTGGCTTCGCTGCCCGATCACGGCAGCCAAAAAGGTGTTGGAAGCTGACCAGTGGGCGAATCCGGGTAGGATGGGTCCGTGCCGCAGTGAAGCTGCTCGATCAGCGTCCCATGCGGTGCTACAAATGCCTCGAAAAGGGCCACGTTAGGGCACAATGCACCGGCGACGCTGATCGCACTGATCTGTGTTATCACTGTGGCAAACCCGGCCACAAAGCAGCTGGCTGTTCTGCGTCACACACTGCGTTGTCTGCGAAAGTGCAGGTAAAAAGGCGGACCATAGACTGGGCTCTAAGGCTTGTCTAGCTCCTGGCCCGAAAGCGAAGAGAAAGAAGGCTGAACTGGCTCTCGGGCCATATCCCAGCCTTCCCAGCCATCCAACAGCAGGTTGGACGCTCCGGAGGAGGATCGAATGGCCACTGATTAATATGGCCACTCGGGTGCTTCAGGCGAATCTCAACCGCTGTGCCAGGGCCCAGGACCTGTTGTTCCAATCCCTGGCGCAGTGGAGGATAGGTGTTGCTGTGGTGGCAGAGCCTTACTCGATCCCTCCCCGCGATGATTGGGTGGGTGATTTGGTCGGTTCCGTGGCTCTTGTGGTAAGAACGGCGACTGGTGGTTTGCCGCTCACTAATGTCATCAGGGGAAGGGGATACGTGGGGGCCCTTTGCGGTGAAACTTTCTACATCGCAACGTATTTTGCGCCCAACCGCCAGCGCCGCCGCCGCCGTCTGGTTGAATTCGAGCAGTTCCTGGACGAATTAGGGGCTCGAGTTGCTCAACTCCACCCACGTCCGGTCATCGTTGCTGGGGACTTCAATGCCAAATCCACGGCTTGGGGTTGTCCGCGGACCGACGCGCGAGGCGCGACCCTGGAAGAATGGGCTGTGGCGATGGGCTTGGCAGTTATAAACCAGGGAACGGCAGACACGTGCGTGCGACAACGGGGCGGCTCCATTGTGGATATCACATTCGCCAGCGTCGCCCTGGCGCGCCGTGTCCAAAGTTGGGAGGTCATGGTGGGGGTGGAGACGTTGTCGGACCATCGCTACATACGGTTCGACGTCGCCACTCCTTCACTGACCCCAGACAACTTAGGTCGGATTGGTCCGGTCGGGGGTGGCCCAAGATGGGCCCTCACTAAACTTGACCGCGAACTGCTCAAGGAGGCGGCTATCATTCAGGCCTGGTTGCCCGTACAGGAGGAGGCTGTTGCGGTAGAGGAGGAAGCTTCCTGGCTCCGGGAGGCCATGCGCGAGGGCTGCATAGCCGCGCGGCGCCAGTACATGCGTCAGAGAAGGCGTAGGAGAACTGATGCGGATGAGGAGCGCCGCCTGTACGATATTTACAAGGCGTCCAGATCGGAGTTTGTGGTGGCCATAGGTCAGGCGATTGAGGCGAGTCGTGCCGAGTTCTTGGAGACCCTTAATGCTGATCCATGGGGGAGGCCATACAAACTCGTCCGGAGCAAGCTGCGCCCATGGGAACCTCCGCTAACCCAATCGCTCCAGCCGGAGCTGGTGAGCCGCGTGGTGGAGACGCTATTCCCCGAAAGGAGGCCCCATCTACCGCCTACCATGGCGCCGCCAATTTGGGGGATCAGGAGAGGAGGAAGAGGTCCCAGCAGTGACACCCGTTGAGCTCCACGCGGCGGTGTTTCGGCTCCGTGCCAAGAACACGGCCCCCGGGCCTGATGGCATTCCAGGCCGTGCTTGGGTCCTGGCCATGGACGCCCTAGGGCCAAGACTGTTGAGGCTCCTGACCGCGTGTTTGGAGCAGGGCCTCTTCCCAAAAGACTGGAAGACTGGGAAGCTTGTGCTGTTGCGTAAACCCGGGCGGCCGGCCGACTCTCCGTCTGGTTACCGTCCAATAGTCTTACTTGATGAGGTGGGCAAGCTCTTTGAGCGGATAATTGCAGCTCGCCTCATCAAGCATCTGGAGCGCGTGGGGCCAAATCTTGCCGACTACCAGTTCGGCTTTCGTGGCGGCCGCTCGACGGTAGACGCCATATTGCGGGTTCAGGAGATGGCCAAGGAGGCTGTATCCCAGGGCAGGGTTGTCTTGGCGGTGTCATTAGACATCTCCAATGCCTTCAACACCCTGCCCTGGGAAACCGTAAAGGAGGCGCTGCGCTACCACAAGGTGCCCCCACACTTGTCGCGAATTATAGCCGCCTACCTCAACGAGAGAGCCGTAGTCTGGCCAGGGCGGCAAGACTGGAGTCGACGGAGCATGTCGTGCGGAGTTCCGCAGGGGTCGGTCCTAGGGCCACTCCTGTGGAACATAGGTTATGACTGGGTCCTACGGGGGGAAAACTTGCGTGGAGTGGACGTCACGTGTTATGCTGACGACACGCTCGTGACGGCCAGAGGACCCAGTTACCGCGACGCAGCGGTGCTAGCAACCGCGGGAGTTGCCCAGTGTGTGGCCCGAATTCGGCGTCTAGGGCTAGAAGTGGCGCTAACGAAATGCGAGGCCATTTGTTTCTACGGCCCGCGAAGAGCTCCTCCACGCGGCGCAGAAATTATTGTGGGGGGCGTTCCAATTGCTGTCAAGCCGACGTTACTCTACCTCGGCGTCTTGCTTGACAGCAAGTGGAACTTTGAGGCTCATTTTAAGCGCTTAGCGCCCAAATTACTACGCGCAGCGGCGGCCTTTGGGCGCATACTGCCCAACCTGGGTGGACCCATGGCCTCATGTCGCCGCTTGTATATGGGTGTGGTGCGCTCCATGGCGCTTTACGGTGCCCCAGTGTGGGCGGATTCTCTCAGTAGCTACAACATAGCCCAATTGCGACGACCGCAGAGGGCAATGGCGCTGAGAGTAATCAGAGGGTACCGCACGGTGAGCGCGGGGGCCGCGTGCGTGCTGGCCGGTTCTCTGCCCTGGGACCTGGATGCGAGAACCCTCGCGGCGCTGTATCAGTGGCGCGGGGAGGCGCGGGCCCGGGGCGACCCGAAAGCACCTCAGGAGGTGGAGAAGCAGCGCACAGAGCTGCTAGAGGAGGCGACGGAGATGTGGGTGCAGCGGCTGGTACGGCCGAGTGCTGGCTCTCGCACTATAGAGGCGGTTCGCCCAGTCCTCCGTGACTGGGTTGAAAGACGCTCCGGGGTTCTTACCTTCCGACTAACGCAGGTACTGTCGGGGCATGGCTGTTTCGGCAGCTACCTGCACAAGGTTGCCCAGCGGGAACCGACTCCGGAGTGTCACCAATGCGGAGCCGACGTAGACTCGGCCCAACACACACTGGCTGAGTGTCCAGTTTGGGGCGAGGAAAGAGAGGAACTGGTCGCCCAATTAGGGCAGGACCTTTCGCTGCCAGCCGTAGTTCGGGCCATGCTGGGCAGCGAAAGAGCGTGGGAGACTGTGCTCACGTTTTGCGAGCACGTCATACGAGACAAAGAGGCGGCCGAGCGCGAACGGGAAGCCCTGGCCGAGGCTAACCCGATGCGCCGCCGCCGCACAGGACGCAGACGTGCCGCCCATGAGCGGAACCTGCCGCCCTAATGAGAGCTAGCGGGCGGTGGACATGGGGGCGTCCCCGCCCACGATGCTGGCTCCCGAGATGGTAAGCGCGACCTCGTGTCCCGGAAGCGCTTCCACTGAGACGATCGGTTAGACGGCACTAACCATGCGACGAATCCTAGTCAGGATAGCCGCTGCGGGGTCGCGGACGAATTGCGCGAGCTTCCCCGTAACCCCGCAACCATAGCGGCGAGAGGACACCATGGGGTTTAGTGGATAGTGGGGCCTCTGTACAGCCCTGAGTTCCACATAACCGTCCGGGTTTATCCCCGACCCGGCGGTATGCGTAAAAGCATTCCCATGTAAAAAAAAAAAAAAAAAAAAAAAAAAAAAAAAAAAAAAAAAAAAAAAAAAAAAAAAAAAAAAAAGGTTAGGTTAGGTTAGGTTAGGTTGGGGTGCAAGGGCTGGTAGACCTCCTCGTGGTGCACCCTGGGAGGGGGAGGATAGACGCTCAGTTGCGCGCTTTCTGTCCTTCCTCTGCTAACTACCAGTCGCAGTCGTGGTCGCAGTTGAGCTTGCTCCTGCGTTGGCTTCAGTGCCGTGTTTCGTGGTCAGCTGCTCCGACCATACCTCAGTCTCACCTGAGGTGGCAGCGGACGCAGTCGTCGTCCAGTGGTCAATACCATTGGGCTGTGGTGGTCATGCGATGTCGTGCGAACATCGTCAAAACCGCAAACTTGGCCCGTTGGTGCCAGGAGCGGGGGCCGCCTTCCTTGAGGGTGGGGGCTGCGAGGAAGAAAACCTCTATAAAAAATTACCCATGGTGAGGGCAACGGTTGACTTAGGTCAGCTGTTGGCCAACTCGTAACCCGGCCCGCGGGGCCGGCACGAGGGTCGCTGGCGTTAGACAGGGACCGCGAGGATGGAAAACCTCTATAAAAACCACCTAGGGCGGCGGGTGCTGCTAGCTTCGGGGAGAAGTTAGTGGTGCAGACTACGGTCACCGTCGGCCGAGCCGTTATCCCGGGGTGGGTGCTGGTCATGTTTTAGGCCTGCCCTTGGGACCGGAGACCTTGCCTTAATCGGCCGGGTCAAGGGGAGTAGTGATGGGTAGGACATCAATTTAAAATGAGTTTGTATGAGTACCTCATTCTCTAAAATGAGGTGTTACAATGTCTTACTTCAAATGAGGAGAGGTACTAGCACTTTTGCAGCATCGACTATTCCATCAACTCCAACGGCAGCAAACCATATTTAATGTAAATACATATTTAGGCATTGCTAAACTTCCTTTTAAATATTTACTTGGAGTGCAATTCTGGAGGTTTAAAACAGAACTTTTAACAACAGAAGACATACATTTAAGAATCAAACTAAGGAGTTAAAGTACATACATCCTATTGCAACTTAATATGATGCTTTTATGAAACTTGTTCTAATTTAGCAGTTTATTATTTTTATTGTTAGATTGTTCAGTATCAATCCTTGCTACTTGATATCATTTTAAGTTTAACATTCATATATTGAAATAAATACTAACCATAAACTGCCAGACAAACAATTAACAAACTAAGGAGAACAAATCCAATATTTTTTGTACCATTATTATATAGAAATTACTAACTTACCACCTCATAATTTATCAGTAATAATAGCATTGTAATATGATAACAAACGAAAGCCTCAATAACGTTCGCGCGGTAATGCCACCGGCGTGTAATATACACTTGATTTTTGTATGCAAAAGACACAAAGAAAGACCCACAGGTATATTTTATCGCGAAAACAATGTTAATATATTGTTATTTTGGTATAATTATAAGAATGGTCACTGATCACTATTTATAAAACACAACTAAAGATTACGAACAACTTTTTCGAGTTTCTCGTACTATAAATATGTCAAAATCATAAATGATCGAAATACTATACGAAGCACGTTAACAAAAAGTATTACAAATTCAAATCGTTAAAATGTACATGTTTATTTCACCTATACAAATTATATTTACTTTTTTATTAATAAACTAATGTAAAATATCATATTTTGTGTACGCCACTATATTATATTTCAATAATTTAAATAATATTTTGGTCTCTTAAACGATAACTGTTTCTAACTAAGCTAGCTTCGTAAATGCCCAGTGAGACTTGGTTGGCATTTCAATCGCTTATCAAGTAACCATTTCACTGTCCAGTCTAATTGATTCAGATTATACATGACACCAGCAATATGAGTCTTGAGGTCAGGTTATACTGGTATGCACGTTAGTACAATAATAGCTAACAAATATGGAGGCCTACCGCGAACCACGAAGTTTTGCTTTGCTGTCGCACTTACGTATGAAATTACAAGTGCGACAGAGAGAAAAAACTTTCTTCGGTAGGTTCTTTGATGACTTAGATTTTTCGCTTTTGACAAGTAACTTAGCAATGCTAGGATCAAAATGACGTAATATGTATGTAAGCTTGCGGACGCTTACGCTTGTTTTCTTTCGTGTTTCATTTTTAACGTATTTTCGATGAGGTGTTATTGAAGCACGGCGCGTGTCTGTCTCACTCCCTCTTTCGGTAAATCTAATTCATTGTTTCATTTTGAAAGGATTTTTGAGGGATGTCACAGTGAGGCGAGTGAATAAACACAACGCATTTCTCGGTGGACCTTTTGTCCTTGCAATAAGGTTTGTAGTTGGGCAGTTGATAGTGTGAGCGATGAATGCGATGACGTCAATGACTCATTTCTTCATTTGAATGTCGGCGAGCACCGAGCGCCTCGCGACTCTCTTGCGAGTTGTGAGGAACGCGAGTGAGTTTGAAAGGCTGAGAGTTTTTTTTCAAATTTGAAGTGTTTGAATGGTTTGAGTGGTAAGAGCTGTGTGTGATGCGCGCGAGTAAATGAGTAAAATTAATTAAGGAGTGATGTATGACATTTATGCGGTGTGAAGTTCTGCGACAATTTAACTAAATGAGTGGTACAAATGAGGTGCCTCACGAGTGAGCAACTCAACACTAAAGGGGAGTAAACCCCAATAAAAAATCCATAACTCTTGGCGCGTTGGAATTCCGCGTCATGATGCTCTTCGGAGCGGCTGGAGTGAGTATCAGTCATGAGAATCCAAACCTGTGATACCGCCCGACCTCACAGGATTAAAAGGGCCACCTAGGCATCGAGGATCTCTGCCTTCCGTGGAAATTTATTTCTCCTCAACTCGTGGGACTTATTATGGTATTGAACAATTCAAAAAAACAAACACAAGAAACACCCAAACCTAACCTGACCCTTGCTAACGAAAAACGGACAAAGAATGTCGCTTCTGATTTGGAATCGATGATGAGTATGGCGACGAAAGTCGCAAAAGTGACGGTGGAACGTCTAGACGCGGAAAAGGTCTCCGCAACAGACTCGGACGGGAGTCTCATTTCTGCCCGTTCCATGCGCTCGACCCGGTCAATGCGCTCGACCCGGTCTCGATCACGCTCACACTCCCCAATGAGTGAGAGCCGCTTCTGGAGCCCTGGAAGCAAGAGACGGCGCCTTTCGAATGAAAGGTCACGATCTAGGTCGCCGAATGTTGACGATGGTCAAAGTACCTCGGCAATTGTGGCACCTACACGCAGAGGAAGAGGCCGGCGCCCTACCACGGGAGAATACGTTGGCTATGCAAAGGCTATTGAAGAGGTCAATAAGGCGAAACGTGAACAGCTGCGGCTTCGCGACGAAGAAGAGGCGGAGGACTTTTGTCGGTCTTTTAGAACCCGCCAAGTGAGACTGTCGGAAACGTCCACCGACGAGGATGTGAACCTCAACGATCGCGTCCGTAACAGCCTGGAAGCCATCGAGATGGTGGCCAAAAAGTCCAGTCATCTCAAGGGTACCTTTCAAAAAACCCTGAAGGACTCGGCCAAGGTCATGAAGGAGGTCTTTGAGATACTGAGGACACACTCGGTATCCGACGAAACCCGGCAATTAGAGGCAGAGAACAAGCGCCTCAAAGCGGAACTGGTAGATGTCCGCTCTGAGCTCCGGAAAATTCGCGAGGACATGCAACGCTTTGAAATGTTGCATCGGAGCTCGCTTCCCACAGAGGAAATGGACGTGGTTCAATCTGCGCCGTCGGGACCTCATCCATCGGCGCCACCCAAAAGAAGGCTAAGCCTAACGAACCTGCGGCCCTAGACATAGAGAGTATTGTCCGGGCTGTTACAACACAAGTAGGTAGCATGATTAATGCTCGATTTGAAGGTTTGGAGAAGGAAGGCAGACTATTGCCAGCCCAAAATCTCCGTCCACCACTAGCAAGCGACAAGAGGAAAGACTCGGCTTCTAATGTCGTCCAGAAGCCCGCGACGTCTGTGGCCCCTGTCACCGGCAAAAAGGGGCCACCAAACTATACAGAAGAGCCGCAAAAGATCAGCGGCAAGGGCAAGGGCAAGGGTAAGAAAAGCGCTGCCCCACAGCCCAATGTCAGCCAGAGCACAGCGACCCTTCGGCCCCAGCCAGCGTCTCCAGGCCCCTCAACAGAGGAAGGATGGCAAAAGGTGGGCCCCAAGGGCAAAAAGAAAAAGAAGGCGGCCAATGCTGTTTCCAAAACACAACCCAAACGGAAACAGCAACCAAAGAAGGCACGCAAACTGATACCCCCGCGTTCTTCAGCGGTGGTTCTGACACTGCTCCCAGAGGCAGTAGACAAGGGGATGACGTATGCGAATGTCCTTTCGGAGGCCAAGAAGAGGGTCGATTTGGCTGAACTCGGCATCACAGCACTGCGGATCAAGCGCGCAATCACTGGGGGCACAGTTCTAGAGGTCCCGGGAGCTACCAGTGGTGACAAGGCCGACCAATTGGCCAGAGCGCTGGCGGAAAAGCTGGGTCCAGAAGCTGTTCGGGTATCAAGACCTGTCAAATGCGCAGAGCTCCGGCTGACAGAGTTGGACGACTCAATATCGCCCGAGGTGGTAGTAGCTGCAATCGCCAGTGTCGGCGAGTGCGCGGCAGAACTGGTAAAGACCGGTGAGGTTCGTCGAGGCTTGAGAAGACTTGGCACAATGTGGGTGCGCTGCCCAGTTACGGCAGCCAAGAAAATCACTCAGGCTGGTCGCCTTGAACTTGGATGGGGCCTCTCGGCTAAAGTTAGCCTTCTTGAAGAAAGACCCATGAGGTGCTTCCGCTGCCTGCAGATGGGGCACCCTGGGGCCCAATGCACAGCATCTGTAGACTACAGTAACCACTGCCACAACTGCGGTCAATCGGGACATAAGAGGTCAGCCTGCTCTGGATCACCTCAATGTATCCTGTGTCATGCTGCCGGAAAACCTGCGGACCATAAAATCGGGTCCAAAGCGTGCCCCAACCCCAGCCCAAAGACGACAAAACGCACTGGCGATGGCCCCCGGGCCCCCTCCCAGGCTGTTATCCCCTCCACCGGCGCGGTGGAAGTATCTGAGATGGACACTGCAACCACCGATAATTAATGGCAATAAAGGTGTTGCAAACTAACCTAAATCAGTGCGCCAGAGCTCAAGATCTGCTTTTCCAGTCCCTGGCTCAGTGGAGTATCAATGTGGCAGTTGTGGCTGAGCCGTATCCCCGTAGCCGTATCCCACCGCGAAGCGATTGGGTGTCTGACATAGACGGAGTTGTCGCCTTGGTTGCAAGTGGAGGTCCAGGCACATTCAAAAGCGTCGTACGGGGGAAAGGTTATGTGTCGGCAAAGTACGAGCATGTCACTTTCGTCGGCATCTATTTCTCTCCAAATAGTTGTTTGGCCGAATTCGAACGGTTTCTGGCGGAGGTAGGCGCCCGAGTCAGCCAGCTTTATGACCGGGGGTCAGTGGTCGTCGCCGGAGATTTTAACGCGAAGTCCAATGCGTGGGGTTCCCCGGCGACGGACGTGTTCGGCGAGGTCCTCGAAGAGTGGGCACTTGCGTCAGGACTGACTCTAGCCAACCAGGGAGTCGCTAACACGTGCGTGCGGCAACAAGGCGGATCAATAGTGGATCTGACTTTCACAAATGCTGCCCTGGCACGCTGTGTCCTTGATTGGAGGGTTCTGGAAGACGTGGAGACGTTGTCCGATCACCTGTACATCCGTTACAACGTCTCCACATCGCCATTAGCCCAAGTCGGCCAAAACTGCAGGCTACCGATTGGCGGCGGGGGTCCAAGATGGGCTCTCAGTAAAATGGACCGAGACCTTCTTTTAGAGGCGGCTATTGTGCAGGCTTGGCTCCCTTCGCCAGAAGGTGAAGTAGTGGTGGAGACGGAAGCATCCTGGTTCCGGGATGCCATGACACTAATATGCGATACGGCGATGCCCCGGGCCAAACCTCCACCACAAAAAAGGAAGGTGTACTGGTGGACTGCTGAGCTTGCACAAATGCGCAAGGACTGTGTAGCTGCGCGGCGTCGATACACAAGGCAGAGGCGCCGACGAACAGACGAAGACGCAGAAAGGAACCTCTATGCCTTGTATAAGGAGGCAAAGAAGTCCTTAAAGGCCGCCATAGGAAACGCCATGGACGCTGCGAGAGAAGCATTCCTCGACACTTTGAATGCTGACCCTTGGGGCCGGCCCTACAAGCTCGTCAGAAACAAATTGCGCTCCCGGGGCCCCCCGCTTACCCAAACGTTGGAACCCGAGTTTGTCAGCAACGTGGTCTCGGCATTGTTCCCTAGGGGAAGAAATAACAGGCCGCCAGCAATGGCACCACCACGAGCAGACGAAGTTGAGGAAGCTGAAGTACCACCTGTAACAACAGACGAACTCGGCGTAGCAGTGATTAAGATGCGAGCGAAGAACACTGCCCCCGGTCCAGATGGAGTCCCTGGCCGCGCTTGGGCCCTTGCATTGAAAGAGCTGGAGCCACGACTCATCCGGCTCTTCACGGCATGCTTGGAGCAGGGCCGCTTTCCAGTAGCGTGGAAATCAGGAAAACTGGTCCTGCTAAAGAAAGAGGGTCGTCCGGATGATTCGCCTTCGGCGTACCGGCCAATTGTGCTGCTTGATGAGGTGGGGAAGCTATTCGAGCGCATCATAGCGTCCCGCCTCATCAAGCACTTACATAGGGTTGGTCCAAACCTGGCCGAAAATCAATACGGCTTCAGAAGCGGCCGTTCTACAGTGGACGCGATCCTGCAAGTGAAAAGACTAGCACAGGAGTCTGTTTCTCGGGGCGAGGTCGTCTTGGCTGTGTCGTTAGACATAGCCAACGCCTTCAACACCATGCCCTGGGAAACCATAAATGAGGCTTTGCGCTACCACAGGGTTCCTCCTCATCTGGCCCATATCATCAGGGCCTATCTAAATGAGCGATTTGTCACCTGGCCTGGGCAGCAAAATTGGGGACAGGAAAGGATGGAGTGCGGTGTCCCTCAAGGATCGGTTTTGGGCCCGCTACTTTGGAATGTCGGCTACGACTGGGTCCTGCGGGGGGCAAACCTTCCTAGAGTCGGCGTGCTCTGCTATGCCGATGATACGTTGGTGACGGCCCGCGGACCCAGTTTTCGCGACGCCGCCATTCTGGCAACTGCAGGTGTCGCCCACGTTGTCAGCCGAATTAGGCGGTTGGGCCTGGAAGTCGCCCTACACAAATCCGAAGCCATCTGTTTTTTACGGTCACCGCAGAGGTCCTCCGGTAGGAGCCCAAATCATAGTAGGCGGGGTCCCGATTGCTGTCGGGACGAAACTGCGATACCTGGGCGTTATACTCGACAGCAAATGGAACTTTCAGGCCCATTTCAAGGGCTTGGCTCCAAAACTGCTCAGTGCAGCGGCGGCCCTAGGGCGTATACTCCCAAATTTGGGAGGGCCCAAGGCCTCATGCCGCCGTTTGTACATGGGAGTCGTGCGCTCCATGGCTCTATATGGCGCACCCGTCTGGGCTGGCGCCCTTGGAAGGGAAAACACTGCTCAACTGAGAAGAGCGCAAAGAGCAATGGCGCTGCGGCTAATCCGGGGATACCGTACCATATCTACGGATGCTGCATGTGCTCTAGCGGGTTCCTTGCCCTGGGACCTTGATGCAAGAGCCCTCGCAGCTGTTTACCGCTGGCGCGAGGAGATGCATGAGAGGGATGAGTCACCAGCACCAAGGGAAATAGAGGGACGGCGCGAAGAATTTCGGCAGGAAATGGTGGCATGTTGGGAGGAGAGATTGGCGCATCCAATTGCTGGCCACCAGACTATAGAGGCTATACGTCCGGTCCTAAAACAATGGGTTGACCGGGACCACGGCCCTATAACATTCCGAGTGACGCAGGTTCTATCAGGACACGGGTGTTTTGGCCGTTATCTGTGCAGGCAGGGCCGAGAACCAACACCAATGTGCCACGAGTGCGGTGCTGCCGAAGACACGGCACAACATACGCTGGCTGTGTGCCCAGCTTGGACAGAACAGCGGGCCACACTCGTGGCTGTAGTGGGGCGCGATATCTCCCTGCCTGCCGTGATGAAAACCATGGCAGACAGCGACAGATCTTGGAAAGCGGTGGTCTCATTTTGCGAAGACGTAATGGCAAGAAAAGAGACCGCGGAAAGAGAAAGGGAAGAAGATCCTGCCTCACAACCGATGCGCCGCAAGCGCGTAGGACGGAGGCGTTTGGCGGGCGACCGTCGACTTCCCCCTTAAGGGTTCCCGTGGGCGGCAGGCTCGGGGACATCTGTCGCCTACACGAGGGTCCCTGGGATGGCGAGTACACCAAATCGGCGTACTCTTAGCGAGGTAGAGGAATAGTTCCTCCGAAGTCGAGTCTGGAGCTCGGACAACCGCTGGTGGGGTTACGGAAGTATGGTCTTGGCCGATCCCCGTGCCCTGCCTTATAGCCTTGAGGCGGCAAACAGAGGGGTTTTAGTGGGTAAACCTGGGGTCCCATTAGCCCACAACAGGGAGTCCCACATAACCATCCCGGCCCGTCCCTGCGCCGGGTGGTATGCGTAAAGCATTTCCCCTCTTAAAAAAAAAAAAAAAAAAAAAAAAAGGTTAGGTTAGGTTAGGTTAGGTTAGGTTAGGTTTTTTTTTTTTTTTTTTTTATATAAACTATGTGTTTATGGGTGAATGGCCCTCGCTAACGATACGGGCGACCATTCACCCTGCAACTGTTATTTATAGAGTACTATTGGGCTTATGTATGAACGCCGGGACCCGACATAATCGAGACCCGGCACCCATACACTTAATTTAGTCATGGGTATAGTGTCCCCGCATTATATACGGGCAACACTATTCCATGTACATGTGAATGCTGTAATTTACGTATTGTTGAATTTCTTCAGGCTGTTAATAATTTTGTTAATAAATTTATTGAAGGACTCTATTGTTATCTCTTTGTTAATTATGCTATTTATGTCATACGGATCTATATTAGTGTTGTCACATGTTATTTCATGTTCAATACGAATGCGGTCAAACTTAGGACAATGCTTCAGAAGGTGTTCAATTGTCTGACAGCTTACATAGTCGCAGGGGCACAGATTATCTTCCGCTATTTTAAAGCGATGTAAATATACTTTGTGGTATCCGTGCCCCGTGAGTATTTGAGTTAATTGGAAACTGATGGACATCGTGCTGCGTATCCTCCTTATTATCTCGATACTTGGTAAGTACTTTTTTGTATGTACGCCAGTTGTACTGTCTTCGTACCATTTGCTTAACAGAGCGTATGTATGCTTTTTATGATTTATCTTATGATATGATAGCGGAAACAGATCATAGTCAGGAGCTTTATGTAGGGCCGCCGCTGCCTTGGCTGCCAAATCGGCCCGTTCATTTCCGATCAGACCGACATGCGCCTTGATCCAGTAAAATTTTATCTCTGTCTTCCCCGACTCTTTGATGTTGTATAATATTCTGTGGATGCTATTGACTATCCTATTTGTACTACTACGATTGTTAATTTCTGTCAAGGCAGCTTTGGAGTCAGAGAAGACAGCGACTTTAGGCAGTTCTTGTTCAAAGCATTCTCTGCAGGCTCTCTCAAGCGCAAGGCACTCTGCCTGGAAGACGGTGCAACTGTTGTGTAATTTCAGCTGTTTCATCGAGCTTCTGCCGTCGGGGTAGTCAACCACAACAGCTGCACCGACCAGCCCATCGTGCTTGCTTCCGTCTGTAAATACCCTGTGCATCTCCGCATCTTCGTAAAACGGGTCAGTTGATCTTGATTGATCACCTCCCCAAACTCAATGCTGATCCTGTCCGCCGGATGAAGCAACTCATCAACGGAGACCCTTTTGTCATACTTTATATCAGCCGGTAAGTACTCCGTTATCTGAGTACGCTTCACCCTTTCGGTCGAGGCAACCTCCTGGATTTTCAGATGAAGCGGTGTCAACCCGGCGAGTGCGATAGACGCAACTGTAGGCAAAGTCCGGAAGCCATGGATAATCTTAATGGCGAACCCACGCTGGAGGCTGAGTAGTTTATTAGTTACCTTCTTGTAGTTGACAGCACTGTACCAGATTTCCGCGGCGTAGGTAACAATAGGTTCGATGACTTGTCTATAGATAGTCTCAACATTACCAGCGTGGATTCCCCATGTTGGCCTTATATATATACAAAGCTTCTTGTAAACGTTTTGCGCCTTGCGAATTATATATTTGCTATGTTCGATGAAAGTAAGACGTTCGTCAATTATTACGCCTAATAGTTTAAGTTGACTGTCGAACTTTATAAGTGTGTTATTCATCTCTATTTAGCTGCCTTTGCCTTTGGAGTTGGTGTAATCATTTTCGTTTTTTCCGGACCAAATGCCAACTTGTTGTTCACTCCCCATTCGTAAACAGTCTTCAACATTTGATTGGCATTCCATTCCAGCTGCGTCAGATCTCGTCCGGTGCATATAAGGAGTACATCGTCCGCATAGGCTTGTATGTGGACTCCAGGAGGCAGGGGTTGAGTCAGAAGAGAGTCGATGATGGTATTCCAGAAGATGGGTCCAAGAACGGATCCTTGGACACATCCCCTGGTTTGCGGTTTGGTGATGCAGGCATCCGCGTAATTCAATATAATGGAACGGTGAGTGAGATAGCTTTTTATGATGTTATAAATATTCCCTGGACACTGTACTTCTTGCAACCGGTCTAGAAGGGCTGGCCACCAGGCATGGTCAAAGGCGCCTTGGATGTCTAAAGAGATGGCCAGCACCAACTTTTTGCTCTTCTTTGCTTCTTTTATATATGTTATTGCTTTAGACAGCGCATCGGTGGTAGAGTGCTGTTCTTTGAAGCCAAACTGGTATTCGCTGCAGGCCTGGTTTTTCTGAAGAAAATACGTGAGACGCTTCGCGATAAGCTTCTCAAGAACCTTACCTAAGACATTAATTAGGCCGATTGGTCTGAAGGAAGATAAACTATTGTAACTGTCTTTGTTAGGTTTAGGTATGGTCTTTATACAGGCTGTCTTCCATGGTGTAGGGAAGTGATTTAAGGATAGGCATCTGTTATATATGTTAGTAATTAAGTTGGGGTAGATATCTATGATATGTTGACATATATCGGCGGTCAGGTGATCCAGACCCGGTGCTTTTTTGGAAGACATGTGTTTAATGGCTTCATTGACCTCTTCAATTGTGAATGGAGGCTCGTCATCTGCGTTATAATTATTGTTTTGTACATAGTTTCTTATCCGTGAGTGATAGATAGTGTCTTCTTGAGGGTTGTCATCCGGAAAGAATTTAGATGTTAATTTTTCTGCGGTATCTATTGAGGATGTAGTGTAATGATGTGCATCTATTTTAAGTGTAGCTGGTGGCTGTGGGTGAGGTTTAGACTTAAGGAGACGATTAGTTACAGACCATACGTCGTCCTTGCCTTGTTTGCTACAGAATTCCCGGAATGCGTTTGTAGACGTTTCACGCATCTTGTCCGCGTATTCTTTCCGCGCTTCCGTGAGTTCTGCAACAATATTGGTCAGGTCTTTGTTTCCTCGTTTTAAGTCTTGTAGCCGGTGATGCAAATGGATAACTTTCTTTTTAAGTATGGTAAGCTCGGGTGTCCACCAAGGTACGCGTGTGTAAGGTGTTGTTATAATTATTGTTTTGTACATAGTTTCTTATCCGTGAGTGATAGATAGTGTCTTCTTGAGGGTTGTCATCCGGAAAGAATTTAGATGTTAATTTTTCTGCGGTATCTATTGAGGATGTAGTGTAATGATGTGCATCTATTTTAAGTGTAGCTGGTGGCTGTGGGTGAGGTTTAGACTTAAGGAGACGATTAGTTACAGACCATACGTCGTCCTTGCCTTGTTTGCTACAGAATTCCCGGAATGCGTTTGTAGACGTTTCACGCATCTTGTCCGCGTATTCTTTCCGCGCTTCCGTGAGTTCTGCAACAATATTGGTCAGGTCTTTGTTTCCTCGTTTTAAGTCTTGTAGCCGGTGATGCAAATGGATAACTTTCTTTTTAAGTATGGTAAGCTCGGGTGTCCACCAAGGTACGCGTGTGTAAGGTGTTTGTTTCCTGAAAGTTGAATTGCAAGTTTTTGAGATTACTTTAGTAATGTTGTTAATAAGAGTGTCCATTTGTAAGTTATTTAGATTATTCATGTTAGTATTGATTAAACCGGATGTAGTCATATTCTCTTGAAGCGTGTTTTTGAATAGTTGCCAGTCAGCATGGTTAGTGTTATATTTATAGGTTGTGGTAGATGTCTTTTTCTTGACTTTATTATTAATATTAATATTAAATTGTACAGCATGATGGTCTGATGATGGTATAATTGCAGGACTAATTTTCCAGTCTTCTATGTTACTGGCAAAATTTGCAGATGTCATTGTTAGATCAATTATTGATGTTCTAATTCTGTTGTGGGTGATGGTTTCAAAGGTCGGTTCTCTGCCTATATTGCATGTGACCATGTCACTGTTAAGCAGTATATCATACACGCTTTTGCCCCTGTCGTTGTTTTTAGAGGAGCCCCATGAGGTGTGCCAGCCATTTAGGTCTCCGCACACAATGTGCGCTTGATGTTTGTATATTGTCATCACCTCCTCCATATGGTGTAGTGTTCGTGCTGGATCATCTTTGGGTTCAATATATACAGATGTCATATACATTTTCTTGCTGTCTCTAGTTACGATTTGGATAGTGACTAGGTTAGCAGTGAAATGCTGCGTCATGCCTAGACATGCACCTAGCCCACGTCTGACCGCAATACAGGCCTTGGTTGTGATATTCTTGTCGCTCTGTTGATAGATATCATAATCAGGTATGGATTTCATTGTCATGCTTTTTCCCGTGTAAGGTTCGGTAATGAATATCACATCATACTTTTCGCTAATTGCACATCTTATCAGTTCCTCGGTAGCGTGCTGACTGCGTCCCAGGTTGGCTTGCACAGCTTTTAGCATTATTTTATCTATTGTTCTAAGTGGTCCAGTAGTTCTGTGTACATTATTATTACTGTGTTGTTGCATCTGGCTGCCCTTAGCAATACTGGACCGATAGCCTAGCTATCCGGTCCCATTTTTGCCATTCTGGGCAGTCAGAGCGATAGGCTGGGTGATCGTGTTCATGCCCTAGCTTTTTACAATTTGCACAGCTGGGTTTACTGGTCTCTCTTTGTGGGCAACTGCGCGTGTCATGTTCTAATGTGCAGTGGCCGCAGACGTTTTTGCTCGCACAGTTTAGCGCTCTGTGGCCATACTCCTGACAGCGGAAACACTGTATGATCGGTGATTGATCGTATACTGGTATCACCTGATACCCCACCCTAATCTTGTTATCCTTAAGTGTGGCCCACATAAGAGGACTAGCCTCAATGATCACGTTATTAGTCGCATCTGTCCTGCCTCTAGTGCGACGAACGACTCTGATCAGCCGATCCGTTTGCGGAATATCGCTGATCATGCTCTCGTTTTGTTTTAGCACGGCCTCTGCCACTTTCTCGTTTGTAACGTCTGGTGTGACTCCGATAAGACGCAGCAGAGGTTTCCGTAACTGAGGTGTGGTGACTGTGAGTCTCTCTGTATTTTCTTTCAGAGCTTCGGCATATTTCTTACGGTCGTTTTCAGTGTTACAGGTCACTGCGACCTTTTGCTGTCTGGTGACGCGAACATTGTTTATTGCTATTCCCATTTGCACGACATCCACTTTCTGTTTAATCTCCTTCACTATTTCGTCACCGTTATGCCTAGGATCAATTGATTCTATCATAACAGTGTATCTCGGTTGAGTAGTCGCCTCAGTTTGCCCAGTTGCCACGTTTACAACCCGCTTTTGCGCTCGCCTCTTTCTCTTAGAGAGGACAGTGACGAATTCGCCTTCCCCTTGCATTTCTTCCGTCTCAACAGGTGATGCATTTGAGGCGGGGCTCGCAGTCTGTTTTACAGCACGAGTTGTGTGAGACTTGTCATCTTTTACATGCCTTTGGAGATTTTGTAATGTAATTTTTATGTCTCCGAGCTCTTGACGAATGGTGTCCCTTATTATTTGCGCCGTTTCATGCTTTTTCGGAAGTTCGTCCATCTTCTGTGAAAGGCCGTACAGGCTCTCGGTTACTCCAGTCATGCCCATCACACTCGGTCCCTCATTTGTATCTGCTGTAATTGGGGCTGTCAGATGGTCTGACAACCTAGACCGATTGCGAGTGGGTGGTGGGCTCCTGGCATCGTCGAGCACCTGTCGAATCTCCTTCACTTTCGATGGCTGGAGGTCATACTTCATTATATGTTTGGCTTTATCAAGGGCCTTTGTTATTTCGAAAGACGCCCTTGTTATGGCATCCTTATTTATTCTATTGACGCTCTTCTCCTCGTTAACCGCCTTATATGTGAATTTGGCTAAGTGGCCAACGACTGAAAAGAAAGAGTCCATATCGGTAACGTCTGATGCGTATGCACCAATATCTATCTGCTCATCTGGTTTAAGCTTCTTAGAGAGCTTTGCTTTGGGCTTGGCAATTTGTATGGGGTTTTGTGTCAGCGCCTCTGATTGCTGCTGCGATTGAGATTGTGATTGTAGCAGCTGCTGCGGTTGCAGTTGTGGTTGTGACAGCGGTGGTGGTAGTGGCAGCTGCATTTGCGGCTGCGATTGCAGCTGCGACTGCGATTGCAGCTGTGGCTGTGATTGCAGCTGCGGCTGCTGATGTGGCTGCATTTGCAGCATGTCAATGGGAGGAGGTATGGCGGTTTCCGACACTTCTGTAGTTGAGTCCTGGCTAAGCAAGAGTCGTTCCATATCATTCGAGCTGTCCATACCGAGCTCACCCTCAGGTCCAGACGTGCCAGCAGGCTCCGTCTCCGTTTCCGCCCGCTCAGCACGTCCGGGCGTGAAGGCTGCGCTCGTGGTACAACTCTCCAGCATGTTCAGGTCCATATCAGTGGGGCTCACTTCAGTGAGATTTTTTGCTGCGGTACTTTGGTCCTCGATACGGTCAAGAACGACTATTGGCTGCTCTCGGGGATCGTTTGGTTGCTTTGGAGGAGTGTCCTGAGACTCCTGAGGAGCTTCCTGCGACCCTTGCCTAGCAGATCGAAGACGATTTCTTACAGGTGAGCGAAACACCATTTTGGAAACTGTAAGTGTGAGATAAAAATTTGGGGGGGGGGGAGGTAAGGAAAACTTGAAATGTAGAACGAAAGAATTAATTTTTTGATGCACAAGAGTGAAAAGATGATAAAAATCTACTGGTGGGATTAAAAGTTATGGGGAGTTATATTACAAATTTTAGGCGAAACTAAGAAATTTTTAAGAAAATTGAAAGTTTTGTTTCAGAAAAGTTACATAAAGATTATAAATTATATGTCAAAAGATGCGCTTTGACAAGCGGAATATTACAAAGAAGAAACGGCTTAGATATATATAAGAGAAGAGAAGTTGTGAATTTTTTAAGAAGTGAAATTTTGAGAAAAGTAGAAAAAATTGAATATCTCGAGAACGGAAGGGGGGGGGGGAAGTGGGGATAGTACCAAAAGATGGGGAAAAATTTTCTCTATCTATGTTCAAAATTTGAAAATTCTAGGTGGAAGTATAGTCACTTTTAAAAAGGGTTGGTTAGGTTAGGTTAGGTTAGGTTAGGTTAGGTTAGGTTAGGTTCCCCTTCGATTCCCCTTCGATTGCTGTCACCTTGCCGTGGTGAAGGGGCTTGCGTGCTCCAATGACCCTCAGGGCTATGCCGGATAGGGCCTCCCAAGCCGGACAGGCCTGAGGAGAGGGGCCAGACTAAGAGCAGCACACGGGGGGCGGCTCCGCGTGTCCCTCTGAAACCAGCAGAGGGCACAGTGCGAGACGCCAGGTCCCACTGGGACGGAGTTGGCGCTCTATGCAAGAGCTGCCATAGGTGACTTAGTCCACCTGGCGCGATGTTGTGGCTGCGGCCACCGTCGGGCAACTCGTAACCCGCACTGAGCGGACCGAGGACCTTTCTCACTGAGAGGAGGGTCACGTGGAGTTAACCACTATAAAAAAAACCCCAATCCTAAGGTGTGGCTGGCGTGCCGATGGGATGCATGGCTGGGGGGAGCCCAGTCCCAAACGTCAGAAGGGGAGCACACCCCTTTAAAAATAGCAAACAAAATGAGTGGCCAGAAATGGAAAAAACTACCCCAGGAGGTTCCAATCCTCTGTGTCACCACAGAACGGGCAAGTGCCCGCGCTGTGGTGACATGCCGCCCACCGTATTCTGGGGGGGCACACCACTCTAGGACGGACACCAACGACCATGGCAAATGTTTACTGGACATCGATGCATGCGGATTAGTTTTAAGGTTACGCGGAGGAGGGGACGTGGATGGTGCGACCACATCTCCAAACCCCCCACCGGTGGAGTTCCGCCCTCTTCGGGACAATCGAGGGCGTTTTAGCCATGCCGTCCCCGATGACGAGGACGGAGAGGAGCAAGCACCCGTGGTACCGCAAGAATACGTGCGGACTCCCACACCGATCCCCACGAGGGTGTTCTGTGGGAGGAGAGCTCGTGCCGCGGATGCCATCCTCTCACCTGGGAGGGAGGAGTTCTTCTCCCCCACAAGGGTGGACAGCCGTGACCTGCCCAGTGGGGGAGAATTCTTCTCCCCCCGAGAATCGGACACCGACATCGGTGATACCGAGGGCCCAGCGGAGGCGAGCGCCCCAAAGGCACACGTAGAGAAACCTGTTGTGGCACCAGTGCGAGAGTGCCGGGTGTCACTGGAGCGCATCTTCATAGTAAATGCGAGTCCCCACGCGACCACAGAGGTCGGACCCCCTCGTTTGCTGGAGTCTGATTCTTCTGTGGTTAGCATAGAAACGGGGATAACTAAAGGAGGCCACCCCGCCGGTAAGTACTGGCGTAAAAGGGGGAAGAAACGAGCGGCTGGCGAGAGGACCCCAAGCTCCGAGAGCGATCGCGAGTCCCACAACGGGTCTAGCACTCCCACGCGACTCGGGGCTAGGAAATTCCTAAAGGCTGAGCTCCGGGCTGAAAGAGCGCAAGCCAAGCAGCTCGAGACGGAGAAGGCGTTGACGGTCTTCCTTGCATCATCCGATGAGGCGGCGAAGGAGAGAGCTGACCGCCGTGAAAGTGGGCAGCTACCAGGCCTCGGCCAGGAGGCACAAACAATGGTGGCGACTGAATTAAAGGTCAAGGATGCTCTGAGTGCAGTAAAACACGTGATCGCTACGTCAGGTCACCTGAAGGGCACGCACCAAAAGCTCCTGAATCAATCTGTAGCGACCATCAGTGACGCCTTCGAAGTACTGAGAGCACGCACTGCGACGGAAGAGGTTGCGCGCTTGGAGGCGGCAAACGCACAGCTTACTTGCCAGCTGGCGGAGCTGCGTAGGCAGGTGCAAGAAATACGCAGCCAGCCAGCCGTGGCCACTGACACCGAAATTAAACGGATCGTGGCAGAAGCGCTGCGTACGAGCCAGGCTCAATTTGGAGAAATGCTTAACGCTCGACTGGCAGGCATCGAAAGTCGCCTCCTTCCCGAGCCAAGGATGCGACCATCACTGGCCTCCGACCGGTGGGTCGAACAGACGACACCTACGGGAACAAGTGGCCAAGACTCGATTTCCACCCCTGTTCCACTAGGTCCAGCGACGGCAATGGAGACGAAACTGGGAACTGAGTCTCAGGCCGCCCACCGTGAAGGAACACAGAGCGCAAAACAAAAAAATAAGCGCAAAAAAGTTAGTCTGGCTGCCAAAGAGGCAGCTAGAAAAATACCGCAGGCTTCTACTGCACCTGCTGCGCCCACTCCTCCCCCTCTGCAGGATGGTTGGAAGAAGGCGACAGGGAGAAAGGCCAAAAAGACGGCCGGGGGCCAAGCAGCTGACGCTCCCAAAGCTCCACGGAAGCATAAACCAGCCGCGACTAAGAAAAAGGAGCCGAAAGGTCCAACGCCAGCGCGACCGAAAGGACAAGTAGCGCGCAAGCGCAAGTTACGGCCACCTCGCTCCACAGCCGTTGTTATATCCTTGCAGCCTACGGCTGAGGAGAAGGGTATAACCTATAAGAGCCTGATCGCAGAGGCAAGAGAAAAGGTGAATCTTGCTGAGCTGGAGATCCAATCAGTCCGGTTCAAGGTGGCGGCCACCGGCGCACGTATGCTTGAGGTGCCGGGTGCAGATAGCGGACCCAAGGCAGACAGATTGGCTGAAAAGCTTAGCTTTCTGTTCAACCCGGAGGAGGTTCGGGTGTCGAGGCCCACAAAATGCACTGAACTTCGCATATCCGGGCTGGATGACTCGGTGGCGGCCGAAGACATCGCCGCAGCAATAGCACAAGTCGGAGGTTGTCCAGACCGGGACGTCAAAGTGGGCGAAATTAAGGCGGACCCCTGGAGCTTAGGCACGGTTTGGGTTCGCTGCCCAGTGGCTGCCGCCAAAAAAGTAGCTGTAGCGGGTAGACTGCTGGTGGGATGGGTATCAGCGCAGGTCAAAGTACTTGATGCTCGCCCCCAAAGGTGCTACAGGTGCCTGGAAGCAGGCCATGTGAAGGCGAAATGCCCTTCCGCCGTAGATAGGTCTGACCAATGTTTCAGATGCGGTCAGCCAGGACATAAGGCGAAGGAGTGCTCAGCGACGCCTCACTGCACCATCTGTGCGGCTGCCAACAAAGACGCTGGTCACGTGGTTGGGAGCAAAAGCTGCTCCGCCCCACCTAAAAGGCGGAAGGCCACGGCTAGTGATGGCTCCCGAGCCCCCTCGCAGCCGACCCACCCACCCACTGCCATCGTGGACGCGGTACAGGAGGAGCCAACATTGACTGAGGACTAAGATGGCCACAAGGATACTTCAGGCGAATCTCAACAGGTCCGCCAAAGCCCAGGACCTGCTGGCCCAAAGCCTGGCGGAATGGCAGATTGGGGTTGGGATCATTGCCGAGCCCTATTCCGTCCCACCCAGGGACAACTGGGCCGGTGACTTGGATAGGCTGGCGGCCATTGTCACCAACTCATCCGCCGGTCCTCTGCCTCTTCATAGAGTGGAAAGGGGCCACGGTTATGTCGCGGCATGGATTGGCGACACAATGGTGGTTGGGGCGTATTTCTCACCGAACCGATCCCTGGCCGAATTCGAACAGTTTCTAGTAGAGGTCGGGTCAGTGATCGGCAGAAATCGCCCTGGCAAGCTGCTTGTGGCTGGCGACCTTAACGCCAAGTCCAAATCCTGGGGATCGCCGGCGACAGACGTCTTTGGGGCTGAACTGGAGGAGTGGGCTACTTCGACTGGGCTGATTGTCCTAAACCGAGGGTCATCCAACACGTGCGTGCGGCAACAGGGCGGCTCCATTGTGGATGTCACATTCGCCAACGCTACCCTGGCGCGCTGTGTTCAAGGCTGGGAGGTGCTGGAGGATGTGGAGACGCTGTCGGATCACCGATACATCCGGTTCCAGATCTCCACTCTTCCGGCCAACCCGAGCGGCCTGGGGCGACCCTGGCGAGAAAATGGCCCTCGCTGGGCAATCAAACGACTGGACCGGGACGTATTTGAAGAGGCAGCCATGGTGAAAGCCTGGCTGCCGATTCCCGAGGACCCTGTGGAGGTAGACGCGGAAGCGGAGGCCATGGGGAGTGCAATGGTGGAGGTGTGTGACGCGGCCATGCCGCGTGTCGGCCCGATTCTCCCAAGGCGAAAAGTGTACTGGTGGTCCGCTGAACTTGCGCAGCTACGCGAGTCCTGCGTCTCCGCGAGACGCCGGTACACACACTGCCGGAGGCGGCGCATACGAGACGTGCCCGAGGAGGAGCGCCTATACGCCGCATACTCGGTGGCCACCAAGTTGCTGCAGGGGGCAATCGCCAGGGCAAAAGACCAAGCCGAGGAGGAGATGCTGGAGACTCTAAACAGCGACCCGTGGGGGAGGCCGTATAAGATGGTGAGGCGCAAGCTTCGCCCCTGGGCACCACCACTCACGCAAAGTCTGCAGCCTCAACTCCTCGAGCAAGTGGTCAACGCCCTGTTTCCGACGAGGGAACGTCATACACCTCCGCATATGCCACCCCCCACAGGTAGGGTAGCAGACACAAATGGCGCCCCGGAAGTAACGGAAGGGGAACTGGGGGCTGCGGTGTTAAGGCTTCGAGCCAAAAACACTGCCCCTGGCCCCGACGGAATCCCCGGTCGAGCCTGGGTTCTGGCCCTGGGCCCACTCGAACCGCGCATGAGAGCGCTCTTCAGCGCATGCCTGGCGCAGGGGCGGTTTCCTCGGCCGTGGAAGTCGGGGAAACTCGTCCTACTGCGAAAAGAGGGGCGACCAGCAGCCTCGCCCTCGGCCTATAGACCCATAGTGCTGTTGGACGAGGCCAGCAAGCTGTTTGAGCGCGTGGTGGCTGCTCGACTCGTTCGGCATCTCGTCGGAGTAGGACCGGACCTCAGTGACCACCAGTTCGGGTTCCGTCAGGGCAGGTCAACCATTGACGCCATTGCGCAGGTGAGGACCCTGGCGGACAGAGCAGTGTCCCGGGGTGAGGTAGTGTTGGCGGTGTCTTTGGACATCGCAAACGCGTTTAACTCCTCACCCTGGGCCACTATCAAGGAGGCACTACGGCACCACGCTGTGCCTGAGTACCTGCGGAAGACGGTAGAGGATTACCTTTCTGATAGAGCCGTCAGGTACCCAGCAATCGGCGAGTGGAAGGAGAAGGAGCTGACGTGCGGTGTTCCACAGGGGTCGGTCTTGGGACCCCTCCTGTGGAACATCGGATATGACTGGGTGCTACGGGGGGGCAACCTGCCGGGGGTCAGCCTGGTATGCTACGCTGACGACACCCTGGTGATGACCCGTGGCAGCACCTTCAGGGAGGCGTCGATCCGGGCCACGGCTGGAGTGGCGTCAGTAGTAGCTCGAATCAGGAGGCTGGGGCTAGAAGTGGCCCTGAACAAGTCCGAGGCCCTGTGCTTCCACGGGCCCCGAAAGGGCCCTCCGAGGGGTTCCATGTTACAAGTGGGGGGAGCGGCCATCGCTGTCAAGCCGACAATGCGCTACCTAGGCGTAGTCCTTGACAGCCGATGGACGTTCCGGGAGCACTTCAAAGCCCTTGCTCCCAAACTGACTGGAGCAGCGTCGGCGCTCAGTCGGCTCCTGCCCAACGTTGGGGGGCCAAACGTGGGCTGTCGGCGGCTGTACGCGGGAGTGGTGAGGTCGATGGCTCTATACGGGGCGCCTATCTGGGCCGACTGCCTGACTGCCGAAAACCAAGCCCAATTGCGGAGGCCGCAGCGGGTCATGGCAGTCAGGTTAGCGAGGGCATACCGCTCCGTCTCCCATGGTGCAGCCTGCGTGCTGGCGGGGACTCCACCCTGGCACCTAGACGCTGAGGTTCTGGCCGATGTTTATTGGCGTGTCGCCGAGGCGCGTGCCAGGGGAATGCAACCACTTCTGGAGGAGGTAAGGCAGTGGAGGCTTGACTCCTGTCTACTGCTCCTTCAGAAGTGGAAGGAGAGTTTGGAGGCCCCGAGCGCGGGCCACTGGACCATTGAGGCCATCCGGCCCGTCTTGGAGAGGTGGGTCGGACGAAAGGAGGGGTTCCTCTCCTTCCACCTTACACAGATCCTCTCGGGGCATGGCTGCTTCGGGAGGTACCTGTCGAGGAGGGCAGGACGGGAACCGACGGCAGAATGCCACGAGTGCGGCGATGCCGAAGATACGGCACTACACACGCTGGCGGTGTGTCCCGCATGGGCTGAGCAGCGGGCCGCACTCGTGGCCGTAGTCGGAAATGATCTCTCCCTGCCAGCTGTGGTGGAAGCCATGGTCGGCGGTGAGAGATCGTGGAAGGCGGTAGCCTCCTTCTGTGAGGTCGTGATGACGCAGAAGGAGGCGGCCGAGCGCGGAAGGGAGGAAGATCCGGCCTCCCAGCCAATGCGCCGCAAACGCGTGGGGCGGCGGCGGTTGGCTTACGACCGTCGGCTTCCCCCATAGGGGTACCTGTGGGCGGCAGGCTCGGGTCGCCTGTCGCCTACACAATGGTCCCTGCGCGGATGGGTGCATCATAAGACGCATCCACTGAGGAGGACAGAGAGGCACACACAACTCTCCTAAGCCGGGTCCGGAGTCCGGATAGCCGCTGGCGAGGTCGCGGAAGCGTGCTTTGGCGTCCCTGGGGCCTCGCCATATAGCGTGGAGACGGCAAATAGAGGGGTTTTTAGTGGGTACACCATGGGTAGGGAGTCCCACATAACCACCGGGGCCCATCCCAACGCCTCGGTGGTATGCGTAACGCATTTTCCCCTCTTAAAAAAAAAAAAAAAAAAAAAAAAAGGTTCCCCTTCGATTGCTGTCACCTTGCCGTGGTGAAGGGGCTTGCGTGCTCCAACGACCCTCAGGGCTATGCCGGATAGGGCCTCCCAAGCCGGACAGGCCTGAGGAGAGGGGCCAGACTAAGAGCAGCACACGGGGGGCGGCTCCGCGTGTCCCTCTGAAACTAGCAGAGGGCACAGTGCGAGACGTCAGGTCCCAGTGGGACGGAGTTGGCGCTCATAACCAAGAGCTGCCATATGTGGCTTAGTCCACCTGGCGCGATGTTGTGGCTACGGCCACCGTCGGGCAACTCGTAACCCGCACTGAGCGGACCGAGGACCTTTCTCACTGAGAGGAGGGTCACGTGGAGTTAACCACTATAAAAAAAACCCCAATCCTAAGGTGTGGCTGGCGTGCCGATGGGATGCATGGCTGGGGGGAGCCCAGTCCCAAACGTCAGAAGGGGAGCATACCCCTTTAAAAATAGCAAACAAAATGAGTGGCCAGAAATGGAATAAACTACCCCAGGAGGTTCCAATCCTCTGTGTCACCACAGAACGGGCAAGTGCCCGCGCTGTGGTGACATGCCGCCCACCGTATTCTGGGGGGGCACACCACTCTAGGACGGACTCAAACGACCATGGCAAATGTTTACTGGACATCGATGCATACGGATTGGTTTTAAGATTGCGCGGAGGAGGGGACGAGGATGATGCGACAACATCTCCAAACCCCCCACCGGTGGAATTCCGCCCTGTCCGGGACAACCGAGGGCGTTTTATAAGCCATGCCGTCCCCGATGGCGAGGACGGAGAGGAGCTGGCACCCGTGGGACCGCTAGAATACGTGCGGACTCCCACACCAATCCCCACGAGGGTGTTCTGTGGGAGGAGAGCTCGTGCCGCGGAGGCCATCCTCTCACCTGGGAGGGAGGAGTTCTTCTCCCCCACAAGGGTGGACAGCCGTGACCTGCCCAGTGGGGGAGAATTCTTCTCCCCCCGAGAATCGGACGCCGACATCGGTGACTCCGAGGTCCCGGCGGAGACGAGCGCCCCGAAGGTGCACACAGAGAAGTCTGTTGCGATAACAGTGCGAGAGTGTCGGGTTTCACTGGAGCGCATCGACAAAGTGAATCCGAGTCCCCACGCGAGCACAACAGTCGGACCCCTTCGTTTGCTGGAGTCCGACTCTTCTGTGGCTAGCGTAGAAACGGGGACATCTAAAGGAGGCCACCCCGCCGGTAAGTATTGGCGCAAAAGGGGGAAAAAACGAGCGGCTGGCGAGAGGACCCCAAGCTCCGAGAGCGACCGCGAGTCCCAAAACGGGTCTAGCACACCCACGCGACTTGGGGCTAGGAAATTCCTCAAGGCTGAGCTCCGGGCTGAAAAAGCGCAAGCCAAGCAGCTCGAGTCGGAGAAGGCGCTGATGTCCTTCCTTGCGTCATCCGAAGAGGCGGCGAAGGAGAGAGCTGACCGCCGTGAAAGTGGGCAACTACCTGGCCACGGCCAGGATGCACAAACAATGGTGGCGACCGAATCCAAGGTTAAGGATGCTCTGAGTGCAGTAAAACACGTGATCGCTACGTCAGGTCACCTGAAGGGCACGCACCAGAAGCTCCTGAATCAATCTGTAGCGACCATCAGTGACGCCTTCGAAGTGCTGAGAGCACGCACTGCGACGGAAGAGGTTGCGCGCTTGGAGGCGGCAAACGCACAGCTTACCTGCCAGCTGGCGGAGCTGCGTAGGCAGGTGCAAGAAATACGCAGCCAGCCAGCCGTGGCCACTGACACGGAAATTAAACAGATCGTGACAGAAGCGCTGCGTACGAGCCAGGCTCAATTTGGGGAAATGCTCAACGCTCGACTGGCAGGCATCGAAAGTCGCCTTCTTCCCGAGCCAAGGATGCGACCATCACTGGCCTCTGACCGGTGGGTCGAACAGACGACACCTACGGGAACAAGTGGCCAAGATTTGATTTCCACCCCTGTTCCACTAGGTCCAGCGACGGCAACGAAGACGACACTGGGAACTGAGTCTCAGGCCGCCCACCGTGAAGGAGCACAGAGCGCAAAAACAAAAAACAAGCGCAAAAAAGTTAGCCTGGCTGCCAAGGAGGCAGCTAGAAAAATACCGCAGGCTTCTACTGCACCTACTGCGCCCACTCCTCCTCTGCAGGATGGTTGGAAGAAGGCGATAGGGAGAAAGGCCAAAAAGACGGCCGGGGGCCAAGCAGCTGACGCTCCCAAAGCTCCACGGAAGACTAAACCAGCCGCGACCAAAAAAAGTGAGCCGCAAGGTCCAGTGCCAGCGCGACCGAAGGGTCAAGCAGCGCGCAAGCGCAAGCTACGGCCACCTCGCTCCACAGCCGTTGTCATATCCTTGCAGCCTAAGGCTGAGGAGAAGGGTATGACCTATAAGAGCCTGATCGCAGAGGCAAAAGAAAAGGTGAACCTTGCTGAGCTGGAGATTCAGTCAGTCCGGTTCAAGGTGGCGGCCACCGGTGCACGGATGCTTGAGGTGCCGGGTGCAGAGAGCGGACCCAAGGCAGACAGATTGGCTGAAAAGCTTAGCCTTCTATTTAGCCCGGAGGAGGTTCGGGTGACGAGGCCCACAAAATGCACCGAACTTCGGATATCTGGGCTAGATGACTCGGTGGCAGCCGAAGACATCGCCGCAGCTATAGCTCAAGCCGGAGGTTGTCCAGACCGGGACGTCAAAGTGGGCGAAATTAAGGCGGACCCCTGGAGCTTAGGCACGGTTTGGGTTCGCTGCCCAGTGGCAGCCGCCAAAAAAGTAGCTGTAGCGGGTAGACTGCTGGTGGGCTGGGTATCAGCGCAGGTCAAAGTACTTGATGCTCGCCCTCAAAGGTGCTACAGGTGCTTGGAAGCAGGCCATGTGAAGGCGAAATGCCCTTCCGCCGTAGATAGGTCTGATCAATGTTTCAGATGTGGTCAGACAGGACATAAGGCGAAGGAGTGCTCAGCGACGCCTCACTGCACCATCTGTGCGGCTGCCAACAAAGACGCTGGTCACGTGGTAGGGAGCAAAAGCTGCTCCGCCCCACCTAAAAGGCGGAAGGCCACGGCTAGTGATGGCTCCCGAGCCCCCTCGCAGCCGACCCACCCACCCACTGCCATCGTGGACGCGGTACAGGAGGAGCCAACATTGACTGAGGACTAAGATGGCCACAAGGATACTTCAGGCGAATCTCAACAGGTCCGCCAAAGCCCAGGACTTGCTGGCCCAAAGCCTGGCGGAATGGCAGATTGGGGTTGGGATCATTGCCGAGCCCTATTCCGTCCCACCCAGGGACAACTGGGCCGGTGACCTGGATAGGCTGGCGGCCATTGTCACCAACTCATCCGCCGGTCCTCTGCCTCTTCATAGAGTGGAAAAGGGCCACGGTTATGTCGCGGCATGGATTGGCGACACAATGGTGGTGGGGGCGTATTTCTCACCGAACCGATCCCTGGCCGAATTCGAACAGTTTCTGGTAGAGGTCGGATCGGTGATCGGCAGAAATCGCCCTGGCAAGCTGCTTGTGGCTGGCGACCTTAACGCCAAGTCCAAATCCTGGGGATCGCCGGCGACAGACGTCTTTGGGGCTGAACTGGAGGAGTGGGCTACTTCGACTGGGCTGATTGTCCTAAACCGAGGGTCATCCAACACGTGCGTGCGGCAACAGGGCGGCTCCATTGTGGATGTCACATTCGCCAACGCTACCCTGGCGCGCTGTGTTCGAGACTGGGAGGTGCTGGAGGATGTGGAGACGCTGTCGGATCACCGATACATCCGGTTCGAGATCTCCACTCTTCCGGCCAACCCGAGCGGCCTGGGGCGACCCTGGCGAGAAAATGGCCCTCGCTGGGCAATCAAACGACTGGACCGGGATGTATTTGAAGAGGCAGCCATGGTGAAAGCCTGGCTGCCGATTCCCGAGGACCCTGTTGAGGTAGACGCGGAAGCGGAGGCCATAGGGAGTGCAATGGTGGAGGTGTGTGACGCGGCCATGCCGCGTGTCGGCCCGATTCTCCCAAGGCGAAAAGTGTACTGGTGGTCCGCTGAACTTGCGCAGCTACGCGAGTCCTGCGTATCCGCGAGACGCCGGTACACACACTGCCGGAGGCGGCGCATACGAGACGTGCCCGAGGAGGAGCGCCTATACGCCGCATACTCGGTGGCCACCAAGTTGCTGCAGGGGGCAATCGCCAGGGCAAAAGACCAAGCCGAGGAGGAGATGCTGGAGACTCTAAACAGCGACCCGTGGGGGAGGCCGTATAAGATGGTGAGGCGCAAGCTTCGCCCCTGGGCACCACCACTCACGCAAAGTCTGCAGCCTCAACTCCTCGAGCAAGTGGTCAACGCCCTGTTTCCGACGAGGGAACGTCATACACCTCCGCATATGCCACCCCCCACAGGTAGGGTAGCAGATACAAATGGCGCCCCGGAAGTAACGGAAGGGGAACTGGGGGCTGCGGTGTTAAGGCTTCGAGCCAAAAACACTGCTCCTGGCCCTGACGGAATTCCCGGTCGAGCCTGGGTTCTGGCCCTGGGCCCACTCGAACCGCGCATGAGAGCGCTCTTCAGCGCATGCCTGGCGCAGGGGCGGTTTCCTCGGCCGTGGAAGTCGGGGAAACTCGTCCTACTGCGAAAGGAGGGGCGACCAGCAGCCTCGCCCTCGGCCTATAGACCCATAGTGCTGTTGGACGAGGCCAGCAAGCTGTTTGAGCGCGTGGCGGCTGCTCGACTCGTTCGGCACCTCGTCGGAGTAGGACCGGACCTCAGTGACCACCAGTTCGGGTTCCGTCAGGGCAGGTCAACCATTGACGCTATTGCGCAGGTGAGGACCCTGGCGGACAGAGCAGTGTCCCGGGGTAAGGTGGTGTTGGCGGTGTCTTTGGACATCGCAAACGCGTTCAACTCCTTACCCTGGGCCACTATCAAGGAGGCACTACGGCACCATGCTGTGCCTGAGTACCTGCGGAAGACAGTAGAGGATTACCTTTCTGATAGAGCCGTCAGGTACCCAGCAATCGGCGAGTGGAAGGAGAAGGAGCTGGCGTGCGGTGTTCCACAGGGGTCGGTCTTGGGACACCTCCTGTGGAACATCGGATATGACTGGGTGCTACGGGGGGGCAACCTGCCGGGGGTCAGCGTGGTATGCTACGCTGACGACACCCTGGTGATGACCCGTGGCAGCACCTTCAAGGAGGCATCGATCCGGGCCACGGCTGGAGTGGCGTCAGTCGTCGCTCGTATCAGGAGGTTAGGGCTAGAGGTGGCCCTGAACAAGTCCGAGGCCCTGTGCTTCCACGGGCCCCGAAAGGGCCCTCCGAGGGGTTCCATCCTACAAGTGGGGGGAGCGGCCATCGCTGTCAAACCGACAATGCGCTACCTAGGCGTAGTCCTTGACAGCCGATGGACGTTCCGGGAGCACTTCAAAGCCCTTGCTCCCAAACTGACTGGAGCAGCGTCGGCGCTCAGTCAGCTCCTGCCCAACGTTGGGGGGCCAAACGTGGGCTGTCGGCGGCTGTACGCGGGAGTGGTGAGGTCGATGGCTCTGTACGGGGCGCCTATCTGGGCCGACTGCCTGACTGCCGAAAACCAAGCCCAATTGCGGAGGCCGCAGCGGGTCATGGCAGTCAGGTTAGCGAGGGCATACCGCTCCGTCTCCCATGGTGCAGCCTGCGTGCTGGCGGGGACTCCACCCTGGCACCTAGACGCTGAGGTTCTGGCCGACGTTTATTGGCGTGTCGCCGAGGCGCGGGCCAGGGGAATTCAACCACTTCTGGAGGAGGTAAGGCAGTGGAGGCTTGACTCCTGCCTACTGCTCCTTCAGAAGTGGAAGGAGAGTTTGGAGGCCCCGAGTGCGGGCCACTGGACCATTGAGGCCATCCGGCCCGTCTTGGAGAGGTGGGTCGGACGAAAGGAGGGGTTCCTCTCCTTCCACCTTACACAGGTCCTCTCGGGGCATGGCTGCTTTGGGAGGTACCTGTCTAGGAGGGCAGGACGGGAACCGACGGCAGAATGCCACGAGTGCGGCGACGCCGAAGATACGGCGCTACACACGCTGGCGGTGTGTCCCGCGTGGGCTGAGCAGCGGGCCGCACTCGTGGCCGTAGTCGGAAATGATCTCTCTCTGCCAGCTGTGGTGGAAGCCATGGTAGGCGGTGAGAGATCGTGGAAGGCGGTAGCCTCCTTCTGCGAGGTCGTGATGACGCAGAAGGAGGCGGCCGAGCGCGGTAGGGAGGAAGATCCGGCCTCCCAGCCAATGCGCCGCAAACGCGTGGGGCGGCGGCGGTTGGCTTACGACCGTCGGCTTCCCCCATAGGGGTACCTGTGGGCGGCAGGCTCGGGTCGCCTGTCGCCTACACAATGGTCCCTGCGCGGATGGGTGCATCATAGGACGCACCCACTGAGGAGGACAGAGAGGCCTACACAACTCTCCTGAGCCGGGTCCGGAGTCCGGATGACCGCTGGCGAGGTCGCGGAAGCGTGCTCTGGCGTCCCTGGGGCCTCGCCCTATAGCGTGGAGGCGGCAAATAGAGGGGTTTTTAGTGGGTAAACCATGGGTAGGGAGTCCCACATAACCACCGGGGCCCGTCCCAACGCCTCGGTGGTATGCGTAATGCATTTTCCCCTCTTAAAAAAAAAAAAAAAAAAAAAAAAAAAAAAAAAAAAAAAAAAAAAAAAAAAAAAAAAAAGTTAGGTTAGGTTAGGTTCCACGGACCTCCCCTTCGATTGCTGTCACCTTGCCGTGGTGAAGGGGCTTGCGTGCTCCAACGACCCTCAGGGCTATGCCGGATAGGGCCTCCCAAGCCGGACAGGCCTGAGGAGAGGGGCCAGACTAAGAGCAGCACACGGGGGGCGGCTCCGCGTGTCCCTCTGAAACTAGCAGAGGGCACAGTGCGAGACGTCAGGTCCCACTGGGACGGAGTTGGCGCTCATAACCAAGAGCTGCCATATGTGGCTTAGTCCACCTGGCGCGATGTTGTGGCTACGGCCACCGTCGGGCAACTCGTAACCCGCACTGAGCGGACCGAGGACCTTTCTCACTGAGAGGAGGGTCACGTGGAGTTAACCACTATAAAAAAACCCCAATCCTAAGGTGTGGCTGGCGTGCCGATGGGATGCATGGCTGGGGGGAGCCCAGTCCCAAACGTCAGAAGGGGAGCATACCCCTTTAAAAATAGCAAACAAAATGAGTGGCCAGAAATGGAATAAACTACCCCAGGAGGTTCCAATCCTCTGTGTCACCACAGAACGGGCAAGTGCCCGCGCTGTGGTGACATGCCGCCCACCGTATTCTGGGGGGGCACACCACTCTAGGACGGACTCAAACGACCATGGCAAATGTTTACTGGACATCGATGCATACGGATTGGTTTTAAGATTGCGCGGAGGAGGGGACGAGGATGATGCGACAACATCTCCAAACCCCCCACCGGTGGAATTCCGCCCTGTCCGGGACAACCGAGGGCGTTTCATAAGCCATGCCGTCCCCGATGGCGAGGACGGAGAGGAGCTGGCACCCGTGGTACCGCTAGAATACGTGCGGACTCCCACACCAATCCCCACGAGGGTGTTCTGTGGGAGGAGAGCTCGTGCCGCGGAGGCCATCCTCTCACCTGGGAGGGAGGAGTTCTTCTCCCCCACAAGGGTGGACAGCCGTGACCTGCCCAGTGGGGGAGAATTCTTCTCCCCCCGAGAATCGGACGCCGACATCGGTGACTCCGAGGTCCCGGCGGAGACGAGCGCCCCGAAGGTGCACACAGAGAAGTCTGTTGCGATAACAGTGCGAGAGTGTCGGGTTTCACTGGAGCGCATCGACAAAGTGAATCCGAGTCCCCACGCGAGCACAACAGTCGGACCCCTTCGTTTGCTGGAGTCCGACTCTTCTGTGGCTAGCGTAGAAACGGGGACATCTAAAGGAGGCCACCCCGCCGGTAAGTATTGGCGCAAAAGGGGGAAAAAACGAGCGGCTGGCGAGAGGACCCCAAGCTCCGAGAGCGATCGCGAGTCCCAAAACGGGTCTAGCACACCCACGCGACTTGGGAGCTAGGAAATTCCTGAAGGCTGAGCTCCGGGCTGAAAAAGCGCAAGCCAAGCAGCTCGAGTCGGAGAAGGCGCTGATGTCCTTCCTTGCGTCATCCGAAGAGGCGGCGAAGGAGAGAGCTGACCGCCGTGAAAGTGGGCAACTACCTGGCCACGGCCAGGATGCACAAACAATGGTGGCGACCGAATCCAAGGTCAAGGATGCTCTGAGTGCAGTAAAACACGTGATCGCTACGTCAGGTCACCTGAAGGGCACGCACCAAAAGCTCCTTAATCAATCTGTAGCGACCATCAGTGACGCCTTCGAAGTGCTGAGAGCACGCACTGCGACGGAAGAGGTTGCGCGCTTGGAGGCGGCAAACGCACAGCTTACCTGCCAGCTGGCGGAGCTGCGTAGGCAGGTGCAAGAAATACGCAGCCAGCCAGCCGTGGCCACTGACACGGAAATTAAACAGATCGTGACAGAAGCGCTGCGTACGAGCCAGGCTCAATTCGGGGAAATGCTCGACGCTCGACTGGCAGGCATCGAAAGTCGCCTTCTTCCCGAGCCAAGGATGCGACCATCACTGGCCTCTGACCGGTGGGTCGAACAGACACCTACCGGAACGAGTGGCCAAAACTCGAGTTCCACGCCTGTCCCACTAGGTCCAGCGACGTCAAAGGAGACGAAACTGGGAACTGAGTCTCAGGCCGCCCACCGTGAAGGAACACAGAGCGCAAAAACTAAAAACAAGCGCAAAAAAGTTAGCCTGGCTGCCAAGGAGGCAGCTAGAAAAATACCGCAGGCTTCTACTGCACCTACTGCGCCCACTCCTCCTCTGCAGGATGGTTGGAAGAAGGCGATAGGGAGAAAGGCCAAAAAGACGGCCGGGGGCCAAGCAGCTGACGCTCCCAAAGCTCCACGGAAGACTAAACCAGCCGCGACCAAAAAAAGTGAGCCGCAAGGTCCAGTGCCAGCGCGACCGAAGGGTCAAGCAGCGCGCAAGCGCAAGCTACGGCCACCTCGCTCCACAGCCGTTGTCATATCCTTGCAGCCTAAGGCTGAGGAGAAGGGTATGACCTATAAGAGCCTGATCGCAGAGGCAAAAGAAAAGGTGAACCTTGCTGAGCTGGAGATTCAGTCAGTCCGGTTCAAGGTGGCGGCCACCGGTGCACGGATGCTTGAGGTGCCGGGTGCAGAGAGCGGACCCAAGGCAGACAGATTGGCTGAAAAGCTTAGCCTTCTATTTAGCCCGGAGGAGGTTCGGGTGACGAGGCCCACAAAATGCACCGAACTTCGGATATCTGGGCTAGATGACTCGGTGGCAGCCGAAGACATCGCCGCAGCTATAGCTCAAGCCGGAGGTTGTCCAGACCGGGACGTCAAAGTGGGCGAAATTAAGGCGGACCCCTGGAGCTTAGGCACGGTTTGGGTTCGCTGCCCAGTGGCAGCCGCCAAAAAAGTAGCTGTAGCGGGTAGACTGCTGGTGGGCTGGGTATCAGCGCAGGTCAAAGTACTTGATGCTCGCCCTCAAAGGTGCTACAGGTGCTTGGAAGCAGGCCATGTGAAGGCGAAATGCCCTTCCGCCGTAGATAGGTCTGATCAATGTTTCAGATGTGGTCAGACAGGACATAAGGCGAAGGAGTGCTCAGCGACGCCTCACTGCACCATCTGTGCGGCTGCCAACAAAGACGCTGGTCACGTGGTAGGGAGCAAAAGCTGCTCCGCCCCACCTAAAAGGCGGAAGGCCACGGCTAGTGATGGCTCCCGAGCCCCCTCGCAGCCGACCCACCCATCCACTGCCATCGTGGACGCGGTACAGGAGGAGCCAACATTAACTGAGGACTAAGATGGCCACAAGGATACTTCAGGCGAATCTCAACAGGTCCGCCAAAGCCCAGGACTTGCTGGCCCAAAGCCTGGCGGAATGGCAGATTGGGGTTGGGATCATTGCCGAGCCCTATTCCGTCCCACCCAGGGACAACTGGGCCGGTGACCTGGATAGGCTGGCGGCCATTGTCACCAACTCATCCGCCGGTCCTCTGCCTCTTCATAGAGTGGAAAGGGGCCACGGTTATGTCGCGGCATGGATTGGCGACACAATGGTGGTTGGGGCGTATTTCTCACCGAACCGATCCCTGGCCGAATTCGAACAGTTTCTGGTAGAGGTCGGATCGGTGATCGGCAGAAATCGCCCTGGCAAGCTGCTTGTGGCTGGCGACCTTAACGCCAAGTCCAAATCCTGGGGATCGCCGGCGACAGACGTCTTTGGGGCTGAACTGGAGGAGTGGGCTACTTCGACTGGGCTGATTGTCCTAAACCGAGGGTCATCCAACACGTGCGTGCGGCAACAGGGCGGCTCCATTGTGGATGTCACATTCGCCAACGCTACCCTGGCGCGCTGTGTTCGAGGCTGGGAGGTGCTGGAGGATGTGGAGACGCTGTCGGATCACCGATACATCCGGTTCGAGATCTCCACTCTTCCGGCCAACCCGAGCGGCCTGGGGCGACCCTGGCGAGAAAATGGCCCTCGCTGGGCAATCAAACGACTGGACCGGGATGTATTTGAAGAGGCAGCCATGGTGAAAGCCTGGCTGCCGATTCCCGAGGACCCTGTTGAGGTAGACGCGGAAGCGGAGGCCATAGGGGAGTGCAATGGTGGAGGTGTGTGACGCGGCCATGCCGCGTGTCGGCCCGATTCTCCCAAGGCGAAAAGTGTACTGGTGGTCCGCTGAACTTGCGCAGCTACGCGAGTCCTGCGTATCCGCGAGACGCCGGTACACACACTGCCGGAGGCGGCGCATACGAGACGTGCCCGAGGAGGAGCGCCTATACGCCGCATACTCGGTGGCCACCAAGTTGCTGCAGGGGGCAATCGCCAGGGCAAAAGACCAAGCCGAGGAGGAGATGCTGGAGACTCTAAACAGCGACCCGTGGGGGAGGCCGTATAAGATGGTGAGGCGCAAGCTTCGCCCCTGGGCACCACCACTCACGCAAAGTCTGCAGCCTCAACTCCTCGAGCAAGTGGTCAACGCCCTGTTTCCGACGAGGGAACGTCATACACCTCCGCATATGCCACCCCCCACAGGTAGGGTAGCAGATACAAATGGCGCCCCGGAAGTAACGGAAGGGGAACTGGGGGCTGCGGTGTTAAGGCTTCGAGCCAAAAACACTGCCCCTGGCCCCGACGGAATTCCCGGTCGAGCCTGGGTTCTGGCCCTGGGCCCACTCGAACCGCGCATGAGAGCGCTCTTCAGCGCATGCCTGGCGCAGGGGCGGTTTCCTCGGCCGTGGAAGTCGGGGAAACTCGTCCTACTGCGAAAGGAGGGGCGACCAGCAGCCTCGCCCTCGGCCTATAGACCCATAGTGCTGTTGGACGAGGCCAGCAAGCTGTTTGAGCGCGTGGCGGCTGCTCGACTCGTTCGGCACCTCGTCGGAGTAGGACCGGACCTCAGTGACCACCAGTTCGGGTTCCGTCAGGGCAGGTCAACCATTGACGCTATTGCGCAGGTGAGGACCCTGGCGGACAGAGCAGTGTCCCGGGGTAAGGTGGTGTTGGCGGTGTCTTTGGACATCGCAAACGCGTTCAACTCCTTACCCTGGGCCACTATCAAGGAGGCACTACGGCACCATGCTGTGCCTGAGTACCTGCGGAAGACAGTAGAGGATTACCTTTCTGATAGAGCCGTCAGGTACCCAGCAATCGGCGAGTGGAAGGAGAAGGAGCTGACGTGCGGTGTTCCACAGGGGTCGGTCTTGGGACCCCTCCTGTGGAACATCGGATATGACTGGGTGCTACGGGGGGGCAACCTGCCGGGGGTCAGCGTGGTATGCTACGCTGACGACACCCTGGTGATGACCCGTGGCAGCACCTTCAAGGAGGCATCGATCCGGGCCACGGCTGGAGTGGCGTCAGTCGTCGCTCGTATCAGGAGGTTAGGGCTAGAGGTGGCCCTGAACAAGTCCGAGGCCCTGTGCTTCCACGGGCCCCGAAAGGGCCCTCCGAGGGGTTCCATCCTACAAGTGGGGGGAGCGGCCATCGCTGTCAAACCGACAATGCGCTACCTAGGCGTAGTCCTTGACAGCCGATGGACGTTCCGGGAGCACTTCAAAGCCCTTGCTCCCAAACTGACTGGAGCAGCGTCGGCGCTCAGTCAGCTCCTGCCCAACGTTGGGGGGCCAAACGTGGGCTGTCGGCGGCTGTACGCGGGAGTGGTGAGGTCGATGGCTCTGTACGGGGCGCCTATCTGGGCCGACTGCCTGACTGCCGAAAACCAAGCCCAATTGCGGAGGCCGCAGCGGGTCATGGCAGTCAGGTTAGCGAGGGCATACCGCTCCGTCTCCCATGGTGCAGCCTGCGTGCTGGCGGGGACTCCACCCTGGCACCTAGACGCTGAGGTTCTGGCCGACGTTTATTGGCGTGTCGCCGAGGCGCGGGCCAGGGGAATTCAACCACTTCTGGAGGAGGTAAGGCAGTGGAGGCTTGACTCCTGCCTACTGCTCCTTCAGAAGTGGAAGGAGAGTTTGGAGGCCCCGAGTGCGGGCCACTGGACCATTGAGGCCATCCGGCCCGTCTTGGAGAGGTGGGTCGGACGAAAGGAGGGGTTCCTCTCCTTCCACCTTACACAGGTCCTCTCGGGGCATGGCTGCTTTGGGAGGTACCTGTCTAGGAGGGCAGGACGGGAACCGACGGCAGAATGCCACGAGTGCGGCGACGCCGAAGATACGGCGCTACACACGCTGGCGGTGTGTCCCGCGTGGGCTGAGCAGCGGGCCGCACTCGTGGCCGTAGTCGGAAATGATCTCTCTCTGCCAGCTGTGGTGGAAGCCATGGTAGGCGGTGAGAGATCGTGGAAGGCGGTAGCCTCCTTCTGCGAGGTCGTGATGACGCAGAAGGAGGCGGCCGAGCGCGGTAGGGAGGAAGATCCGGCCTCCCAGCCAATGCGCCGCAAACGCGTGGGGCGGCGGCGGTTGGCTTACGACCGTCGGCTTCCCCCATAGGGGTACCTGTGGGCGGTAGGCTCGGGTCGCCTGTCGCCTACACAATGGTCCCTGCGCGGATGGGTGCATCATAGGACGCACCCACTGAGGAGGACAGAGAGGCCTACACAACTCTCCTGAGCCGGGTCCGGAGTCCGGATGGCCGCTGGCGAGGTCGCGGAAGCGTGCTCTGGCGTCCCTGGGGCCTCGCCCTATAGCGTGGAGGCGGCAAATAGAGGGGTTTTTAGTGGGTAAACCATGGGTAGGGAGTCCCACATAACCACCGGGGCCCGTCCCAACGCCTCGGTGGTATGCGTAATGCATTTTCCCCTCTTAAAAAAAAAAAAAAAAAAAAAAGGTTCCACGGACCTCCCCTTCGATTGCTGTCACCTTGCCGTGGTGAAGGGGCTTGCGTGCTCCAACGACCCACAGGGCTATGCCGGATAGGGCCTCCCAAGCCGGACAGGCCTGAGGAGAGGGGCCAGACAAAGAGCAGCACACGGGGGGCGGTCCTCCGCGTGTCCCTCTGAAACTAGCAGAGGGCACAGTGCGAGACGTCAGGTCCCACTGGGACGGAGTTGGCGCTCATAACCAAGAGCTGCCATATGTGGCTTAGTCCACCTGGCGCGATGTTGTGGCTACGGCCACCGTCGGGCAACTCGTAACCCGCACTAAGCGGACCGAGGACCTTTCTCACTGAGAGGAGGGTCACGTGGAGTTTACCACTATAAAAAAACCCCAATCCGAAGGTGTGGCTGGCGTGCCGATGGGATGCATGGCTGGGGGGAGCCCAGTCCCAAACGTCAGAAGGGGAGCATACCCCTTTAAAAATAGCAAACATAAATGAGTGGCCAGAAATGGAAGAAACTACCCCAGGAGGTTCCAATCCTCTGTGTCACCACAGAACGGGCAAGTGCCCGCGCTGTGGTGACATGCCGCCCACCGTATTCTGGGGGGGCACACCACTCTAGGACGGACTCAAACGACCATGGCAAATGTTTACTGGACATCGATGCATACGGATTGGTTTTAAGATTGCGCGGAGGAGGGGACGAGAATGATGCGACAACATCTCCAAACCCCCCACCGGTGGAATTCCGCCCTGTCCGGGACAACCGAGGGCGTTTCATAAGCCATGCCGGCCCCGATGGCGAGGACGGAGAGGAGCTGGCACCCGTGGTACCGCAAGAATACGTGCGGACTCCCACACCGATACCCACGAGGGTGTTCTGTGGGAGGAGAGCTCGTGCCGCGGAGGTCATCCTCTCACCTGGGAGGGAGGAGTTCTTCTCCCCCACAAGGGTGGACAGCCGTGACCTGCCCAGTGGGGGAGAATTCTTCTCCCCCCGAGAGTCGGACGCCGACATCGGTGACACCGAGGCCCCAGCGGAGACGAGCGCCCCAAAGGTGCACGCAGAGAAGCCTGTTGCGGCACCAGTGCGAGAGTGTCGGGTGTCACTGGAGCGCATCGACATAGCAAATGCGAGTCCCCGCGCAACCACGGCAGTCGGACCCACTCGTTTGCTGGAGTCTGACTCTTCTGTGGTTAGCATAAAAACGGGAACACCTAAAGGAGGCCACCCCGCCGGTAAGTACTGGCGCAAAAGGGGGAAAAAACGAGCGGCTGGCGAGAGAACCCCAAGCTCCGAGAGCGATCGCGACTCCCACAACGGGTCTAGCACACCCACGCGACTCGGAGCTAGGAAATTCATGAAGGCTGAGCTCCGGGCTGAAAGAGCGCAAGCCAAGCAGCTCGAGTCGGAGAAGGCGTTGGTGTCCTTGCGTCATCCGAAGAGGCGGCGAAGGAGAGAGCTGACCGCCGTGAAAGTAGGCAGCTGCCTAGCCACGGCCAGGAGGCACTAACAATGGTGGCGACCGAATCAAAGGTCAAGGATGCTCTGAGTGCAGTGAAACTGATCGCTACGTCAGGTCACCTGAAGG